>NC_141910.1:29137083-29437500 GCF_057802395.1 Ceratotherium simum simum | reverse complement strand
AAAACAAGACAAATTGTTTATTAAAAATAGCTTTAAAGTAATAGCTGCCATAGTAGTAGGAGTTAAAAGCATGGGCTTGGAGTCAGGGGGCCTGGGTTTAAATCCGAGTTTTACCTATGATAGATTTGAGATCTTGGTCAAATTTCTTAATGTCTCTAGGCCTCAGTTTCCTCATCTATTAAATGGAGATAATACTAGCACCAACCTCATAGAGTTGTATGAGGATTATATACACTTGCAAAGTGCTTGTAATTAGTCATGGTGCATAGTCAGCACCCAATAAATGTTAGCGATTATTACAACATGGTGAGTATGTGTATACCAGAGAATATGAAGCAGTTTATATACATCTTTTAAAATTCTCATGATAGGCTTATTATCTCATTTTTACAGATAAAGAATTTAGGGCTGAGAGAGATTAAAGTGGAAAATGTAAATAGGAAAGATAAGACAAAGTCACAAGTGATGTTAGTACACTGAGCATGTGTGGGGAGCTCTGTTCATTTGCTGCAGGTGGGCCTCAAACCCGGCTCTTGGCTCCTGTGGCCAGTGCTGAAGGAGGGGTGCTCAGTACCATGAATCTTGGTCTCCACGAGATGAAAACTTACCCATCGCTCAGGTGAAGGGGTTATTCCCAGTGCTGAGATGAGAGAGAAATTTCCTGAGAATTCTTCCTAGAGAGCACTCTGTGACATGAGACCCAAAGTCCTCAAAAGGCCTGAAGTGGGCTCTTACTCATCAGGTTGTTTTTCATAAAGCCCCTTGATGTGGCTAATGGCAGTGTAGCCACAGAGGTTCTCGAATAGGCTAAATCATGTGGCCGTTCTCGGAGCTCTCTGCTGGCCTGGGGTAGATTCCAGAGGACGGAGAGAAGAATGCACAGACCACCTATTCTTCAGGCCATCCTTCTTAAATAATGCTGTTTGCAACCAAACTCTTCTTAAAAACTGAGCAACAGGGAAGGGAGCTGGATATTGTACTTCCCATATGTACCCGGAGTCCAGCTTCCTTAAATATCTGTTAAATACAAAAAAGTGCATTTTCAGTCAGCTAATCTGGAGATTGGATTGTTATTTTCTCATGGAAGCTCAGGATCCTGGTGTGGACACGTTTCTGAACGCCAGGAAAATGGGTGGACATAGGAAGTTGTAGAATTTAGTGTCCGCTTCAGTGCATCAGCAGGGAGACAATCAAGGCCCTTAAGTTCTCTGACGTAGAGCTTGGGCCAATGTAGCTTTATCCAGAAAAATACTTAAAGCAGATATAAGCAAGCAAGCACCCAGGAGAGCAATGTAAAAAATGTTAGTAAAGCATCCAAAAGTGTTTGACCTTGAGCCTTGAAACTTCTCCCTTCAAGGTAAACTGGGAGCAAAATAGAAATGTGATGAGTTAATGTACTAGATGAGATTATTGACCGTAAACTGGCTAGATGTTGGGGAGCATCAACCAGAAATGATGATTCCTTTTTGGCAGTCACTTTATCCAGCTCATCCAAAAATTGTATCACATAATTAAGGTATAAATCTTACAGTGTGGGGATCAAGGCAGAAGCCATATTTACCTTGCTATACTTGCCTATCTGATAGCGAGTCTGACTTTGGGCTCTCAAAGGAGAGTTCAGGAGCCGGTTCAGAATAAACATCCATATAACCAGGGGTTTGTATTGATTGCACACAGCTAACCCCAGGGTCAACTCCTGTTCCCAGAGTCAGAGGCAGACAGTCAGGGACACCCTTCATTTTGTATCAGTCTCAACAGATTCCCACACACACGGTCCCTTGGCAAGATCAGAGCAGATACAGGTGGTGCACAGTGGATAGGGGAGCCTGCCTGTGCCTCATAGATGTGGCCTAGAGCACCCGGGCTTCCAGTGTACCGGAGGAGGGATTGACATGCATTTTTAGATGGATGACCAGTGGGACAATGGCCTTTATTTCAGGGGCAGTAATGGACTGTGCTTTTAAAGGACCCCACTGCAGTTTGAGCCCAAGGGAACCATGAGAAGGGGTGCCATTCTTCAAATGGCAGCCACTTTCTTGCCACCTTATTAATTTTTGCAATTGCTGATCACTACTAATACTCTCATTTACTTAATATTTTACTTTAAATCAATGTTAATACATTTTTCTCTTTTTACTTCTCATCATAAGCAATATCTGTGAAATCACGGCTTTAATGTGCTATTTATTTGTGTATTTTTTTACTCATTAAAGTAAGTTCTAACTATTGAAATAAAAAATTTTGTCTATGTAGCATCCGCCCCTTCAGTGGTGTCTTTGCCTATCACACTTTTAGTAACACTGTGACAGAAATCCACTATGTACTGCCAAACTTCCAAAGAAATGCTGGAGTTTATTCCAGCCCTCAGTGGAAAAACAGGATAAATGTCTAGCGACGAAAGATTCAGAGGTTCCTGGTTGAAGTGTTGGTGACAACCCCACATCTGGCCCACTCTTCAGCCCCAACTCAGGTAGTTCTCGAGCCTGTGTGGACAGGGCCATGCAGGGAAACCTGCCATGATCCAGAATCACCCTCCGAGATGCTCTTTTGCCCTCAGCCAGGCCTTGGCGCCATCATCACACTGGAGCAGGGAAGGATGCTGGTGAGTTCAGAAGCCGCTTTGCATAGCTCAGAAAAGGGAGAGATTCTCAGAATAGGCCCTCTCTGTGGTGTTCTCTGAGGCCAGCTGCTGGGGCCACCCTGTGACTGGGGCACCATCTAAGGCACGTGAAGGTAGGAATGAGACCAGAGTGAGAAAGGAGACCCAGTGCAATTATAGGCATTAAAATAAGGAGGATTTGAGGAGAGGATTCAAAGTAATTGAAATGTTAACAGTTTTTCTGGTCCAGCTTCCCCCTCAACTAGCCAATACCATGCCCTTGGTCCTCTGAGCATTTGCAGTGAGTGTGGGGAAAGGGGAGGGAAGGAAAGAGGGTGGGGAAAAGGATGACACAGGAGGAAGAAGGCAGAGTGAACGAAGTTTGGGTGTACTTCATCCCACCCCATCCTGCCCCTGAAAGAAGTCTTGGCATTCTCCTCCACCTTCAGGCTCTTTGCCTCAAAAATAGAAGCAAAGTACATTTGAAAGGAGCAGATTCAAGCAAAACAATGTTCGAACTTCCTTGCTCTCATTTTGGACATGAAGCTATATGTATGGATGGTTTCATTCTTGTAAGAATTTCTTGATATAAATGAGCCTTCTTCTATATTTTTGCTGTTTGTGTAACAATGCCTCTTGAGTTCATTTCCATGGGAATATAGTGATTTCTTATTTTACTCAAACAGCCAAACAGCTTTCTAAACAAATTTAACAAGAGAATTAATCATGGCCATGTCCCAATTCCCATGACATAGTACTGATATCCTGTTCCTTAAATATATTAGTTAAAATTCAGAAACTGCTACTTACTAGCATTTGGGAATCCAAATCTATTTATAAAGATCACACTTAGTATGCTATCTATAAAGACTTCTATTGCCCCTCCTGTGGACTTCCAGAAGATCTACAAAATGAATCCGACAATTTCCAAGTTGTTTTATGTAAATAAGATTTTCATATATTTTTGGCTTCCAGTAACTATTAATTGCTAAACATCAAGAGAGAACAATTTTTTAGATAAACTAAGATGAATGCTAAGCTCAGAGAAAAAAACGGTAGTATAGCTTTATTATAGAGAGACAGTATTAATCAGTTCTCTTACATCTTTATAGTCGAGCTTAAGCTAATTAAGACATTTGACTTCCAGTGAAAACAATTAACCCTGCTTTAGATTGAGGCTGAACCAGTTTGGAGATGGGTCATGCTCACATCAACTAGAATCTATATGGCCGGAGTTGACTCTCAGGCCCCTCCTCAAGTCTTAGTCAAAGAAAATGGCCTTCATAAGCCAGGAGGACTATTCCTCAATCAAGGGAATAGTAGTGTTTTATTTACATCAGTAACTTGTACAACTTTTGTGACTTATACAAATTTGCTGACTGGTGAGTCTGTAAACAAGTTTTCATTAACAACAGATGATGATATAAACCAACAACCTAATTCATCCACGATCCCTTATCTATAATTCTGAAAGCTAAAAAACTCAGAATGCGGAAGTATTTTTTTTATGAGAGCAACCAACTTTTTTTTATTGTGGTAAAAAATGCATAATAAAATTTACCATTTTAACCTTTTTTTTTTTTTTGAGGAAGATTTGCCCTAAGCTAACATCCATTGCCAATCCTTTTTTTTTTTTTCCCCTTTTTGCTTGAGCAAGATTAGCCCTGAGCTAACATCCATGCCAGTCTTCTTCCATTTTGTATGTGGGACACCTCCACAGTGTGACTGGCGAGTGGAGTATGTCCATACCTG
The DNA here is from genome assembly GCF_057802395.1 of Ceratotherium simum simum. Lineage (NCBI taxonomy): Eukaryota > Metazoa > Chordata > Mammalia > Perissodactyla > Rhinocerotidae > Ceratotherium > Ceratotherium simum. The sequence continues at coordinate 29,433,149 of NC_141910.1, read as the reverse complement.
GGGTCTGAACCCATGAACCCGGGCTGTCAAAGTGGAGCGCACAGAACTTTAACCACTGTGTCACCAGGCTAGGCCCGTTTTAACCATTTTATGTGGACATATTGGTGGCATTAATTAAGTACATTCACCTTGTTGTGCAACTATCACAACCATCCATCTCCAGAAGATTTTTCATCTTCCAAACTGAAACTTCATACCCATTAAGCAATAACTCCCCATCCCCCTCTCCTTCTGGCCCCTGGCAGCCCCATTCTGCTTTCTGTCTCTATGAATTTGCCTATTCCAGGTACCTCATATAAATGAAATTATATAATATTTGCTCTTTTGTGACTGGCTTATTTCTCTTAGCATAATGTCTTCAAGATTCATCCATGTTTTAGCATGTGTCAGAATTTCTTTTGTTTTTAAGGCTGAATAATATTCCATTGTATATACCACATTTTGTTTACCTGTTCATCTGTTGATAGATACTTGGATTGCTTCCACTTTTTGGCTGTTATGAATAATGCTGCAGGGCCAGCCCCGTGGCTTGGCGGTTAAGTGCGCGCGCTCCGCTGCTGGCGGCCCGGGTTCGGATCCCGGGCGCGCACTGACGCACCGCTTCTCCGGCCATGCTGAGGCCGCGTCCCACATACAACAACTAGAAGGATGTGCAGCTATGACATACAACTGTCTACTGGGGCTTTGGGGGAAAAAATAAATAATAAAATTATAAAAAAAGAAATGCTGCAATTAACATAGGTGTACAAATATCTCTTTGAGACCATGCTTTCAATTCCTTTGGATATATATCCAGAAGTGGAATTATTGGATTGTGTGGTATCTCTATTTTTAATCTTTTTGAGGAACTGCCATGCTGTTTTCCATAACAGCTGCACCATTTTACATTCCTTTTAGCAGTGTACAAGGGTTCCAGTTTCTCCACATCCTTGCCAACGCTTTGGTTTTTTTGTTAATAGCCATTCTGATAGGTGTGAAGTGGTATCTCATTGTGGTTTTGACTTGCATTTCCCTCAGGATTAGTGATATTGAGCATTTTTCATAAGCTTGTTGGCCATTTGTACATCTTCTTTGGAGATTTCTATTCAAGTATTTGCCCATTTTTAAATCAGTTTGGTTATTTTTTTGTTGTCGAGTTGTAGGAGTTCTTTATATATTCTGGATATTAACCCCTTGTCAGATATATGATTTGCAAATATTTTGTCTCATTCCATAGATTGCCTTCTCACTCTGTTGATTGTGTCTTGTGATGCACAAAAGTTTTTAATTTTGATGTGGCCCAATATATTTATTTTTTTCTTTTTTTACCTGTGCTTTTGGTGTCATATCTGAGAAGTCCTTGCCAAATACAATTTCATGAAGCTTTCTCCCCGTATTTTCTCACAAATATTTTATAGTTTTAGCTCTTATATCTAGGTTTTTGATCCATTTTGAGTTAATTTTTGCATATGGTGTAAGGTAAGGTAACTTCATTTCTTTCTACAGTATTTTTTATAACTAATTTGGCAGCAAAACCTGACGTGAACTTATATGAGGCTGTTTATTGTTTTCATACATGTGAATATTCATGCACTTCACTGCAGAAATATTTGATTTCAAGGTGCTGCCCCCAACTCGATTGAATGTATTACATAAGTCCAAAATCCAAAATTTTCTAAATCCCAAAATGCACCTGACCCCAAAAGATTTCAGATATATGGGATGGTGGACCGCTGATACATTTTTCAGTGAATATTGAATTCTGGAATTTTCAAACTGGGAGAGACATTGGATGTCAGTGTGTGGAACTCTCACCTTTGGATGAGTAGAATGAGGCTCAGGGTCATTGGCATCTAGCTAACTGTGGGATTAGGGCTCTCAAATCTCACACCAAACTTAATAACAGTGCATTTTGAGTCTGATCATTTTTAAAACAAACTTATGATCTGGGTAAAATAATGAAGCTTAAATGACTTATAGTGATGGCAAGAAAAGCCAGAAAATAATTCTTAAAGCAAGGCAACCAAAATGAAATACATCTATGGTGATAAAATACTTTGAATTAATGGTTGTAAATGATTATGTCTAAAGGAGTACAGTAATTATTCACACAGTATAAGATGCATTATTCATTGACTTACCCATTCAATAAACATTTATTAAGCATCTACTAAGTGTCAGATACATGGCTAGGAACTGGATAGGTTCTTCTAAAAAGCATCCTTCGGGCATTTTATTGGAGTTTTTTGTGGGTTTAATTTAACTCCAACACATATTTGTTGAATTCTTGCTGTGTCTAATGAGCTATTAACTCTGAATCTGGAGATATCTTGTGTTAGGTCAAGCAGCATTCCCTCAGCGTTGAGCAAGTCCCCAGGATACAAGGTGCCCCTTCTCGCCACCTCCGCTGCCCCCTCGCTGGTCTGAGCCTCCATCTTTCACATAGATTACTGCAGTTGCTTCATAACTTGTGTCCCTGCTTCAACCATTATTCTCAGAACAGCAGCTTTAGAGGGATTGTTCGAAGTCTACATGGGCCAGATTGCATTATTCTTTTTCTCAAAACCCTGCATGATTCCCATTTTCCTCAGAAAAAGAGTCAAAGTCCTTAGGATGGCCAGCCAGCCCCTTCCCCTCCCGCCTTCCTCCCTCTGCCCTGCCTTCTGCTCAGGCTGCTGCTGTCACCTCCTGCCTCTGCATCCCCAGACTGCTCCCTCTGCCTGCAACATACTCTCCCCCGGAACCTGCATGACCACTGCCCTCCTCTCCTTAAAGCCTTTGCTCAAGTGAACCTGCCTTAGTGACCTTATTTAAAATTGCAACTCGCTCTTCCTTCTCCACCCCAGGCACTCCTCATCCCCTTCTCCCAGATCTACTTTTCACCTTGTAACAAATAATGTAATTTACATGTTTAGTATGTTTATGGCTGTTGTGTGTTTCCACAAGGGCGGGAATCTCTTTGTTCACTGACCCTCCCAAGCACTTAGAACAGTGCCTGGCACGTGCGGGCGCCCTGAAACAGCTGCCAGATGAATGAATGAAGAGTGTGTTGTGTGACTGGAGTGCAGAGCCTTGTGGAGGAGCACAAGTGGGAAGGCTGCAGGGGGAGGAACAGATAAAGCCCTTCCTTTGTGTCAACCTGCTCTGTTCAAGCTTGACCTTTACGGAACAGCAATGGGAGGTCATAGAAGGGTTTAGGGAGGCAGGTGTCATGGTCAGATCTCCCTGCTCTGGAGTGGAGAGCGGACTGGAGTCGGGCAGGATTGGAGAGGGGAGCCCACGTTATTCTTCCCCACTATGCATTTCTTCATATTACTGTTTTTCCTCCTCAGAGTGCACGGAGGATCATACAGTCCAGCGGTTCTCAACCAGGAGTGATTTTGTCCCGTAGAGGACATTTGGCATTGTCTAGAGACATTTTTGATTGTCACAACTGTAGGGGCGCTACTGGCATTTCTGAGTAGAGGTCAGGGATACTGCTAAACACCTTACAATGACACCTTACAATGGTAGCCACCACGAGGAAGAATTATCTGGCCCTAAAAGTTAATGATGCTGGGGTTGAGAAACCCAGGATAGAACATTCAAAAGACCAGCTCTCAAGTGTGCCAACACCCTTGTTACAATAGAGACAAAGCAAGCACATTCTATTCTGGTCCCTTGAGTGTCTTCCTTACTCACCTCTACTCCCATTGCCTCTATCACCTGTCTTCCTGTCTTCCCACCATTGTCCTTTGGGCTGTGCCTCCTGCTTCACTATTGTCCTGCTGAGAAAGTGGAGGCCCTGCCAAGGAACGTGGGCGGGAGCTGGGGATGGTGAGGTGTGCCTGGAGGGAACGTCTGTGGCGTTGTTTGTTCAGACTCCCATGGGATGTGGTGTCAGACAAGCAGAGGCTGACCATCTGGTTTGTTCTGGTACTAATTCCTCTGTAAACACTTTTCCTGAGCCAGCCTCATATAAAATCCACCCTGGTGTTCCTTCCCTGGGGTGGAGGCAGTGGGTTTGATGGTGTGTTTCTGTCTTCTGGGGTCCTGTTAGGCTGTGTGGATCTTTTGGAGTTCCTGTGGCTGTAGGATTTTGGATCCTGTGTAGTGGATTTTGAAATAGCCAGGGATTGTGTGAAGAGTAGCTATGAATTCTGCCAGAAAGTCTCAGGTGGAGAGCCCTTGTAAACAGGAGCAGCAGGCTCTGGGCACTTCGTGCTGCTGGTGACCCGAAGACCAATTTAGGACTAGCCCCTGCCCAGCCTGTGGAAAGGCCCTGCGACTCTCCTGCAGCAGCTCCCAGGACCGAATGCCTGCTCTGTGGCGGCCTTTGTGCTAAGCACTCTGCAGGCAGGATCCCATTTAAATCTTAAACAGCCCTGGGGGTCCTGGCTCCTGGGGCATGAGATCTGTGTAGTCTACAGGGCTCCGGTGCTCTGAAGGGCCCTGTGCTTGGTTTAGGGCTTTGCTCTTGGTGCCTTGAAATTCTTAATTATTTTTTAACAAGAGGTCCCACATTTCGGTTTTATATTGGGCCCTGCAAATCATAAGGCCAGGCTTGTCCCCCAGTCATCTGTGCTTAGGAATCCTTGGGGAGATGCAGGTCTTTCTTCCCTCTTTTTTCCTTCAGGTTCCAAACTCTGCCTTCAGTGTTACCCTGGGGCACCCAGGAGCTCCTGGCCCACACTCCAGACCCCCTAGGAGGCCTCAGCCACCCCATCCTGAGGGGAGACGGGGGAGGCAGTTCAGAGGTCCCTGCTGTTTTTTCTACACCCTCTTCCAACACTCCCTCTTCTGCTTGAGTGAAATCTCTCTCTCTCTCTCTCCTGCTCGCTCTTTTATTACCTTTTATGTCTTTACCCAAGGCGCTCCTCAGTAATGCATCTTTAATAAGGTTAGGTTTACAGGAAAAGGCCATTATCTTGTCCTGTTTAATCTTGGGTACCATGTCCTGGGCACATATCCACGGAGAAAGGAGATGCCTTTGTGGGGAAGAGAGTTTGCTCCAGACCTGCACTGTCTGAGTCCTCATTTTATCTCTATCCCTTGCTCACTCAGGGACTTTGGGCAAATAATGTAAACTTTCTATGCTTTAATGTCCTCATTTATTCGACACATATTTACTGGCCCCATGTAGGGCCCAGCGCTGTCCTGGGGCCTCCTCTTGAGTCCTTGTGAGCGTTCCCAGGCGTGTGTGTAAAGCTCTGGGTGCAGGGTGGTACTGTTGGGGAGGACTATTCCTGCCCATTTACAGGGCTTGCTTGTTTGACTCAGAATCGGCTTCTCAAAGTCGCACTTTCTTTTTGCCATCTGTTTGTCGGGTCTTGGGCTTTCTAATTCACGAGGGCAAAGTTTTCCAATATGTGACCGAAGAACCGCTGCGTTGGAATCATCTGGTGATGCAGGCTGGAGATCTGAATGTTCAACAATCTAACTGATGTCTGAACATACTAGCAGTGCTTTTCCGTCCAGGGGAGCTAAAAATAACTATGCCTAGTCTCACTCCAGACCAGTTGAGAGGAGTCTCTGGGTGGGGTCCAGGCAACCGTATTTTTAAAAACGCTTTCCATGCAGATTCTGATGCACAGTAAGAGTTGGAGCAGCTGCTCTTGGCCCTTTACCGTAAGTCATGCTTAGGAGCACCACATACAAGAACACTAAGTACCAACCCCTCCCCGCTGCCAGTCTTCTCGGGCCAAATAATTGGGGAAAAAGGCCATTTTACTCCCCCAAGTAGTTCTTTCTTTGTGTGTTGGATCACAGCCTTTTCTTCTGAGTCTGCAGTGCTAGCACATCAAAATAACAAATAAGTTGTAACTCAAGGAAGACACATGCAGCAATTTCTTCATAGCTCTCTGTGCTGATCCCCCGGGGGCCAGAATCTGACCACATGTACAGCAAGTTGTTCTCCATTGAGATGTGAACTTAATAAAAAGACTCAAACAAAGCACAAAAACCTGCTGGTTAAAATAACAACTTATAGTTATTGGTTAATTTCCTAAGGGCCAGACACTGGGTTAAGTGTTTAAATATATTATTGCTTTGAATCCTCATGAGGTGTGAGTGCTGATATTCTCTCCACTTTACAGATGGGAAAACTGAAGATTTGAAAGATTAAATAGCTTGTCATGTCACACAGCTGGGAGGGGATGGGGCTGGAATATAAATCTAGTCCGTGTACTTAACCATTCAATGAACAAGTAGAAAATAAGCAATGCCCTTTAGGTCTGTGATGATATTCATGGACTAGTTCTCCCCATGCCCAGGTTTCAGAACCGTTGCAGAGAGGATTAGAAGGATGCTGTTTCCCACTCTCTGGTCTGAATATAAACTCTGGGCAGAGTGGTGAGAATTTGGTCTTAGAGGATTTTTATGTTTAAGTTGGTTGCTCTTCACTGCCACCTGCTGGCTATCTGCACCAAGCACAGGCCAGAGCCCGGCATTTCTATAGAGGACTGGCAGAAAAGGCCACAGTCTCCAAAATGTGGACACCTCATCAAATCAGCGAGATGAAAGGTCTCCAAAACATGTGCTTTTCCAGAAGAAAAGAGCATTTCTGTGGTTTTAAATAATTAAGATGGGTTTTCCTGCCTCTCTTTTCACTATTGGTAAATTTCTAACCATATTCCAAATAATACCTTGTATTTTTCTGACTCCCAGTGCAGATGATAAAGAAGCAGACAGCTTAATTATTTCCCAATGCAATGGCCACCTCGGCCAGGAAACCATGATTATGTTCCTGTTCTGTGCATTTGTATTGGAGAAGTTAAAACCAAGCCTGGATAGAGGGGAGAAGGGAGCTACTGTCCAAACCTCATCAGGGACCTGCCACTCACCAGGGTCTCTCCAGAATGTGCCTAGAAGAAACTGTGCCGTTCTCTTTACCACTTTGCATGCAGAATGGCAGTTAGGTTCAGAAATGATAAAAACAGGATGTTAGGAAACGTGAATACAGTTCTCTACCCACTGACAAGGTGTCTACAGAAAGTAACTCCTATTTTAAATGGTTATCTTGGAAGTGAGAATGACTGTGTCCTATCTATCTTTGTAGGTAGACTCCTGGGGTTGACTTGTCTGATGTGGCAAATTACAATTTATCTGTTTGAAGAACAGAGTGTTTATGGAGAGTCTGAGTTGGTCTCTGAGAGAAAATACTCACAGCTCATTAAGTTTACACTGTGAACAATGAAAATGTAACAACTCCATCTCTCATTCTCTCTCCTTCTCCCCCTGCCCATATTTAGTCAGAAATGATCCATATCAGTTTAACTTCATTGACTTTGCCATGTGTAAAGCTTCTCCCTTAGATTGGGTAGTTCAGGGGAACTCTTTTTTTCAAATGAAATCTGCTATAAAACACAGATTGTGAGGTGCTGAGGGAAAAGCAGCAGTGGGATTCGCAAACTCTGCCTCTTGGCCTCTCGTTTCCCCGCCATCTCCTCTGAAGAATCCAAGAACTCCCTGGACACAGCCTGAAAACCCAGCGGGGAGCTGTGTGACTTGACTGGCTCATCAGTTTTGGCTGAATTGGAAAGTTCTTCTTTGTTCCTAAACTTCTTTAAAAAAAAAAAAAAAGACAAAGCAAATGTTTTCAAAATGTTAACATTTGTCAATTCCAGGTGGTGGGTTGTTTGTTATAATATCCTTGTGCCTTTCTGAATTTATTCCCCAAAACAAGAAGGTAAAAAATAGTGGGGCTGGTGGGGAGAATAAATGTTTGTACACTGGACCAAGTACGCTGCTGGATCTTTGGGAGAAGTTTCCATTTTCAAGCCATTTAACCTTATGTGACTGGACACGCTATTGGAGGCCTAAGGAGAATCAGCATGCCCATGCTTACAGTGGAGCTGTGGATGCCGGGCCTGTTTGGAAAGGGTCAATCAATGGAATTATAAAGGGATTGTGGTTTGAATATTTTGATAACAGTTAAAAATATATGACATACTGCTATATAATATGTGATATATATCTGTATATATATCGTTTTTATTGAGATATAATTGACGTATACAATTGGATATACATGATTCATATATGTATATTTTGCAAAATTATCACCACAGTGAGTCTAGTTAACGTCTATCACCACACATAGTTACAATTTTTTTTCCTTGTGATGAGAACTTTTAAGATCTACTCTCTTAGCAACTTTCAAATATGCAATACAATATTATTAACTGTAGTCATCATGCTGTATATTACATCCCCAGGACTTATTAATTTTATAACTGGAATTTTGTACCTTTTGACCACCTTCACTCATTGCCCAACCCCCACCTCTGGCAACCACCAATCTGTTCTCTGTATCTGTGAGCTTGGGGTTTTTTTGTTTTGGTTTGATTTTTTTGATTCCATACATAAGTGAGATCATATGATATTTGTCTTTCTCTGTCTGACTTATTTCACTTAGGGTAACGCCCTCAGTGTCCACCCAGGTTGTCCCAAATGGCAGGATTTCCTCCTTTGTATGGCTGAATAATATTCCATTGGATATATATACCACCTTTTCTTTATCCATTCATCCGTCAATGGACACTTAGGTTGTTTCCATGTCTTGACTATTATAAACAATGCTGCAGTGAACATGGGGGTGCCTATACATTTTTGAGTTAGTGTTTTTGATTCCTTCGGGTAGATATCCAGAAGTGAAATTGCTGGATCATATGGTAGTTCTATTTTTAATTTTTGGGGAACCTCCATGCTGTTTTCCATAGTGGCTGCACCAATTTACATTCCCACCAACAGTGCACAAGGATTCCTTTTTCTTCATATCCTCGCCAACACTTGTTATTTGTCTTTTTGACAATAGCCATTGTAACAGGTATGAGGTCATATCTCATTGTGATTTTGATTTGCATTTCCCTGCTGATTAGTGATGTTGAGGACCTTTTCATGTACCTGTTGGCCATCTGTGTATCTTGTTTGGAAAAATGTCTATTCAGATCATCTGCCCATTTTTAAATCAGATTGTTTGTTTTGCTATTGAGTTGTATGAGTTCTTTATATATTTTGGATATTAACCCCTTATTAGATATATAATTTACAAATATTTTCTCCCATTCAGTAGGTTGCCTTTTTGTTTTGTTGATGGTTTTTTTTTTTTTTTTTTTTTTTTGCTGTGCAGAAGCTTTTTAGTTTACCGTAGTCTCATTTGTTAGTTTTTGCTTTTGTTGTCAAATCCAAAAAAATCATTGCCAAGAGTGATATCAAGGAGCTTACCACCTACGTTTTCTTCTAGGAGTTTTATGGTTTCAGGTCTTACATTCAAGTCTTTAATCCATTTTGAGTTAATTTTTGTGTATGGTGTAAGATAGTGGTCTAGTTTCATTCTTTTGTATGTGTCTGTCCAGTTTACCCAACACCATTTATTGAAGAGGCTGTCCTTTCTCCATTGTATGTTCTTGGCTCTTTTGTTGTAGACTAATTGACCATATATGCATTAGTTTATTTCTGGGCTCTCTATTCTGTTCCACTGATCTGTCTGTTTTTATGCCAATACCATACTGTTTTGATGGCTGTAGCTTTGTAATATAGTTTGAAATCAGGAAGCCTGATGCCTCCAGCTTTGTTCTTCTCACTCAAGATTACTTTGGCTATTTGGGGTGTTTTGTGGTTCCATACAAATTTTAGAATTGTTTGTTCTATTTCTGTGAAAAATGCTATTGGAATTTTGATAGGGGTTGCATTGAATCTGTGGATTGCTTTGGATAGTATGGACATTTTAACAATATCAATTCTTCCAATCCATGAGCACAGAATATCTTTCCATTTATTTGTGTCTTTATCTAATTTCTTTCATCAAAATGTCTGATAGTTTTCATTATATAGGTCTTTTACCTCCTTGGTTAAGTTTATTCCTAGGTATATTATTCTTTTTTGGTGCAGTTGCAACTGAGATTGTTTTATTAATTTCCCTCTTAGAACTGCTTTTGCTGCATCCCATAAGTTTTGGTATGTTGTATTTCCATTATCATTTCTCTCAAGGTATTTTTTTTATTTCTTTTGATTTCTTCTTTGACCCATTGGTGTTCAGCATCATGTTGTTTAATCTCCACATATATGTGAATTTTCCAGTTTTCTTCTTGTAATTGATTTCTAGTTTCATACCATTGAGGTCAGACAAGATGTTTGATATGATTTCAATCTTTTAAGATTTATTAAGACTTTTTTGTGGCATAACATATGATCTATCCTGGAGAATGTTCCGTGTGCACTTGAGAAAAATATGTATTCTGTTGTTTTTGGATGCAATGTTCTGCAGATGTCTGTTAAATCCCTCTGGTCTAACGTGTCATTTTAGGCCAATATTTCCTAATTGATTTTCTGTCTGGGTAATCTATCCATTGATAGAAGTGGGGTATTAAAGTCTCCTATTATATTTTATAGCTGTCTATTTCTCCCTTTAGGTCTGTTAATATTTGCTTTATATATTTAGGTGCTTGTGTGTTGGGTGGATAAATATTTACAAAGATATCCTCTTGTTGGATTGACCCTTTTATCATTATATAATGACCTTCTTTATCTCTTATTAGAGTCCCTGTCTTAAAGCCTATTTTGTCTGATATAAGTATAGCTCCCCCAGCTTTCTTTTAGTTACCATTGGCATGGGATATCCCTTCACTTTTAGTTTGTATGTGTCCTTACATCTGAAGTGAGTCTGTTGTAGGCAGCATATAGATGGGTCTTGTTTTTTTATCCATCAGCCACTCAATGTCTTTTGATTGGAGAATTTAATCCATTTACATTTAAAGTAATGATTGATAAGTATGTACTTATTCCCATTTTGTTAATTGTTTTCTGGCTGTTTTGTAATTCCTTTGTTCCTTTCTTCTTCTCTTGCTCTCTTCCTTTGTGATTTGGTGATTTTCTGTAGTACTATGCTTAGATTCCTTTCTCTTTCTTGTATGTACTTAGGTTTTTGCCTTTTGGTTACCACAAGGCTTACATAATGCCACTTATATTTATAATAGTCTATTTTAAGTTGATAATGGCTTAAGTTCAAATGCATTTTAAAGGTCTACATTTTTACTCCCCTCAACGTTTTATGTTTTTAATTTCATAATTTACATCTTTTTATCTTTTTTATCCATTAAAAATTACTGTAGTTATAGTTATTTTTACCACTTTTGTCTTTTAACCTTCATACTACCTTTATAAGTAATTAACCTACCACCTTTACAACATTAGATTGTTCTGAATTTTACTATATATTTACCTTTACTAGTGAGATTTATACTTTCATGCTTTCCTGTTACTAATTAGCACCCTTTCATTTCAGTTTAAAGTAATCTCTTTAACATTTCTTGTAAGGCTGGTCTAGTGGATGTGAACTCCTTTAGCTTTTGCTTGTCTGGAAAATTGCTTATCTCTCCTTCAATTATGAAGGACAACTTTGCCAGGTAGAATAATCTTGGTTGGTGGTTATTTTATTCAGCACTTCAAATATATTTTGCCACTCCTTTCTGGCCTGCAAAGTTTCTGCTAAAAAATCAGCTGATAGTCAAATGAGGCTTCCTTTGTACATAACAAGTTTTTTTTTTTTTTTTTTTTTGGCTGCTGTTAAGATTCTCTCCTTGTCTTTAACTTTTGACACTTTAATTATAATGTGTCTTACTGTGGATTGGATTCATCTTCTTTGGACCTCTCTGAGCATCCTGGATCTGAATGTCTGTTTCATTCCCCAGATTAGGGAAGTTTTCAGTCATTATATCTTCAAATAAGTTTTTTGCCCCATTCTCTCTTTCTTCTCCTTCTGAGGCCTCTATAATGTGAATGTTCATGTGCTTGATGTTGTCTCATAAGTCCCTCAAGCTCTCTTCACTCTTTTTCATTCTTTTTTCTTTTTGCTGCTCTGGTTGTTGAGTTCTACTGCCCTGTCTTCAAGTTCACCGATCCTTTCTTCTGCTTTGTCTAGTCTTCTGTTGAACCCCTTTATTGTTTTACTCAGTTCAGTTAATATATTCTTCAGATCTGTGATTTCTGTTTGGTACTTTCTTACATTTTCTGTTTCTGTTGAAATTCTCACTTTGTTCATGCATTGTTCTCCTGAGCTCAGTGAGCATCTTTATTGACTGTTATTTTTAACTCTTTATCAGGTAGATGACTTAATCTCCATTTTATTAAGGTCTTTTTCTGAGATTTTATCTTGTTTCTTCATTTTCCTTGACGTTGTCTTGGTTTCTATGCATTAAATGAAACAGCTACCTCTCCCAGTCTTGAAGAGGTGGCCTCATGGAGATGAACCTTCTTGTTCAACCCTGCCCTCACTCTTGGTTGTCTCTCAAACCTATGTGATTGTCTAAGAAGCCTACTTTGTTCTTAGTAGGCTTCCAGTACTTGAGGTTGTGCCAAGACCTCAGTGTCCAAAGAGAAGGATCTCAATCAGCACCTAGATTCATGCTGATTGGAAGCTAGACTCTCAGGCAGCAGCTTTTAAAGTATGCAAATTTACCTCTTTCAGAGGAAGACTAGGAGATGGACGTTTCTGTCTAGTCCCTCTGCTCTGAGCCCTGAAGGGATAGCCAGTTAAGAACTGTTTCTTTGTTTATTACTGTCCTGTTGAACCTGTGAACACAAGCCCTGCTGGCCACCAGAGCCAGACTACCAAGGAATGTGTCCTCTGGGTGGCAGCCAAAAAAAGCTGGGGTGCCAGACATGTACACAAGCTACTTTCTTGGAGACACTGATGACCTGGGACAGGGCAGAGGGAGAATATGATGATGGCATCTGCCAGGCTCCCTGGTCTCTGGAGAGAATTGCAGTCAGCCCCTAGATATGTGTTTAATTAAGAGTTTGCCTCTTTGGCCACAGCTATGAAGATAAGTTCATAGGCCTCTTGCACAGAAAGACTGGGTATCTCAGTCTGCTGCTTTTCCTCTCTGCCCTGGGAGGAGTAGCGGGAGTAGCCAGTTAAGAACTGTTTTTCTGTTTGTTACAGTCCTGTGGGACCCATGAACATAGGTACCACTGGCCCCCAGAGGCAGGCACTCAAGGGGTGACCCCCAGGCAACAGCTACAAAAACTGGAGTGTCACACATATGCACAGGCTCTTTTCCAGGAGATTCCAGCCAGCTGGAGTGAGGCAGAGGGAGAGTGCAAAGATGGCACCCTCTGACCTCCTCAATCCTTGGCGAGTATTTCAGTATGCCCCTAGTTGTTTGTTAAGTTACGTACTTGCCCTTCAGGCCAAAGCTTTAAGATAAGCAAATAGGCCTCTTTCCCCAAAAGGCTGGGCATTTAAGTCAGCTGCCTCTGCACCTGGCCCTGGAATGTAGCCATGATGAGCCCACATAAATCCTGTAAGAACTGTTTCTCAGTTTGCTATAGCCTTGTGGGTCTTGTGGACTCAAGCCCCATTGGCTTTCAAAGCTATATGTTTTGGGGGCTCATTTCTTAGGTGCAGGTCTTAAAAGTTGAGGTGCCAGATGTGGGATTCAGACCCTTCACTTCTCAGGGAGAAGCCTGGAGTTATGAGTTCCCTCCAAGTTGTGGGTTGCTGCACCGGTGTTAGGGTTTATGGGGAGGCTGTGTCTCATCTTCTTCTGTTCATTTTGATGTGGATTTTTTCTCACTCACTCAACCAATGTGTAGGAAGTGATCAGATAATTTTTGGGTTTCTTTCAGAGGAAATTGTTCCAAATGCAACTGTAGATTCAGTATGTCCATGGGAGGAGGTGAGTTCAAGATCCTCCTATGTCACCATCTTGAACTGGAACCTCATATATACCATTTTAGTTGGTTTTTGCTGTGTAGATATCTGCTCATAAATGTCTGGCTCCTCCTTAGAATGTAAACTCCATTAGGGCATGAGCCTGGCTTGTTCACTGAGCTCCAGTCTTGGGCATGTATAGGTGCTCAATAAAAATGTTTTTGAATAAATTAATGAATATATCCCTCTTTCTTTGAATGTTCTCATTGAGATTAGGTGTGTTGTCTCTTTTTTCTTAGTATCTTCAAGGACTCAAGAAATGTTTTTAATTTTGATGTTGTATTTTATTCATTCAACAATTCTTATGGAGCATCTACTATATGCCAGCCACTGTGCTCTGTACTGAGGATACAGCAGTGTATAAAACTGAGAAAACTCTTGTCTTCACAGACATTAGAGAAAATGGACAATAAATGTAATATAATAAACAAGTGAATTATTTGATATTTTTTTGCTGATGTTGGAATATAATATCCCTCTTTACTTCCTATTTCTGAAGAACAAAGTGCTATACCTTTTCTGTAATAAAATTATAGACGATGCAAAGCCTGCTGGGGAGACAACAAATTCACCCCCCTTCCTGGAGGAAACAGGAATATATTAATTAGTGAATGGCAACTAAACCTCTGAAAAGGCACGGGAAAGAGATAAGGACAAGAAAGGGACAGTGGCGAAAGGATTGTTGCTACAAGGCAGTTTCCTCCACAGCGGGCTGCTTGCCCTGTCAGCCTGCCATCTTATCCCGACTGCTTTCACCACACATCTGTCCTTCCCAACCTTGAAAGCCCGTCATGATGTTTGCAGTGGAGGATTTTGAGTGATTGACCCTGAGCTAGCTGTTGCCAAGGTATCCCTACTTACTACTCACAGCAGGAATAATAAATCTGCCTGTGTGCTGTCTCCTTCCATTTCAAGACACACAACAATGAATTCAGAGCAAGGAGTGAAGAGAGTTATCTCGTGTAAAAATAGCCTTAAAGTTACTTTTTCCTAAATGAATGCGTTATCTCATTTGATCCTTTCAAGACCACAGTGAGTTAAGATGAGGATTTCAGTTAGTGTCCATATACCCCCGGTTAACCTTTCTGTAGTCTCAGATGTAAAGCAGGACTAGAGCCCATCTTAGTATTTGTCCTGGATCTTTTTTAATAGACTTTATTTTTTTAGAGCAGTTTTAGGTTCACAGCAAAATTGGGTAAAAGATATAGAGAGTTCTCATATACTCCCTGCCCCCATACACACAGCCTCCCTGACTATCAACATCCCCCACCAGAGTGGTACATTTGTTACAATGGGTGAACCTACGCTGACACATCATTATCACTCAAAGCCTATAGCTCAAATTAGGGTTCACTCTTGGTGGTGTATATTCTATGGGTTTTGATACATGTATGATAACATGTATCCACCATTACAGTGTCCTACAGAATAGTTTCATAGCCCTAAAAATCCTCTGTGCTCTGCCTATCTCTCTGTCCTGTACTTTTCATTTTGTAATAAAGTGTTATTAGAATTTTATATTTGAATTTTTTTTTTTTTTTTTTTTGGTGAGGAAGATTAGCCCTGAGCTAACATCTGTTGCCAATCCTTCTCTTTTTGCTGAGGGAGATTGGCCCTGGGCTAACATCTGTGCCCATCTTCCTCTACTGTATATGTGGGATGCCTGCCACAGCATGGCTTGATAAGCGGTGCCTAGGTGCACACCCAGGATCTAAACCTGTGAACCCTGGGCCACCGAAGCAGAGTGTGCGAACTTAACCACTACACCACTGGGCCAGCCCCTGAAAATATCTTTGCTAGAGCTATTTAATAAGTCTTTCAACATAGTAAAACTATTTTCTTGGTTAATAAATAAATATTTCAAAAAATTACGTCAATTTAATTATTTTTAGAGCCTCCATTTATTTGCACAGGGTCCCAATTTGGATGATAAATTACATGGTCTCCATAATTATAGTCTACATTTTATGGGGAGAAAACTGGTCCCCAGGGAGAAAGGGACTCCCCCTCGTGTGTCTGGCCCATCAGATGTAGAGCAGGACTAAAGCCCACATTCTTTGATATCTACCACTTTCTACACCAAAAACAAAATGTCAGCCGGAGAGGCAACTCAAATCTCAAAGACTATCACATCCTTACCCTGTTTAAACTAGTTATGAAAGTGGGATTGCTTCTGTATTTCTAATTCAGACATGAGAAAATTCTCTATGTAAGTAAATAAATAGTGAACCCAGTAAGGAACAGAACAGACTACAAGAAATCTGAGAGATCAAAACTCAGGCAGGCATGTGAAGACCTGCCTAGAGAGGATGAAATACGAGGGAGGTGGAAGGTTGGATTTAGAAGGAGTACTGTGCTTTTAGAGAAGATTTCATAAATTAAGTGAAGAATAAGATCTTCACTGACAAATGTTTGACGATATTTTGAGACTTAGAGTTTCATTTGCATATTTCTGGGATGTGGTGCATCTGTTTATCCAGCAGAATGAGTCTAGGTTCTGATCAAATACATACTAAACTTGCCTAATATGAATTAACCATTCTATAGTATCACCCACGTATCATTTTAATGCAATGTTAACATCCTAAAGATTGAAGTGATTATTAACTTCTCCATAGCAAATCAGATGGAAATTATTTCAAAGAGGGTTAGGTTTTCATAAAGAACGATTTCTCTTCTTATATTCACTTTAAGATGTGTTTAAAATATATCTGGCTGTAAAAACATACAGTTACCCTAAGTCAGACAGGGAAGAGCGATCACTCTTTCGCAAAACAGATCCCAAGGGACTAGGAAAACGACGAACGCATAAGGAAGTGGTAAATAACCCTGTGTATTATTTACACTGTGTATTATTAACACTGTACACTGTGTAAATAACACAGAATCATGTGTGGAATTGATCCTGGTGAAAGGGTATTTACTTTAGGTATTTCCTTTTATTTGTAAATGTGAAGATAAGCTTTTATTTTACTTATTTATTTTTGTCAGGCCTCTCTATCCGGAGTGTGTGCTGGAAAGCAGACCGCCTTCTAGCAGGGACCCAGGACAGCGAGATATTTGAAGTGATCGTGCGAGAGCGAGATAAGCCAATGCTGATCCTGCAAGGCCACTGTGAGGGGGAGCTCTGGGCGCTGGCCCTGCACCCCAAGAAGCCACTGGCTGTGACAGGCAGTGACGACCGCTCTGTCAGGTGAGGCCCCAGCAGTGGCCGTCGTCACCTTGCTGGCTTCCCTGGGATAACAGATTTATTTTGCTCAAATTTGGTTGTTATTTAAGAGAAGGATAAACTGCAGTGCAGAACCGTACAATTTGCAAATGGAATGTTAAGACATTTAGCTCAAAACAGTTGGCTTCTTGGCATTTTGTTGTTGCCATCTTTCTTTGGCTCCATCTTAAGTCATGAAAACGTTCTTAGAAGTGAAAATACACTACTACTGGTTAGACTGGCTTCCCTTTCTCTTTCAGTTGAAGATGTGAGCTAAGCGCACTCATCTGTGATAAGATCATGTCTCCCCCTTGTGCCTTTGGTCCTCTGCAGGGGGCTACACTGAGATTTCACACTTTAGTTCAGACACTCATTCATCACCATTAGAACTTAAATTCTGATTTTCAAAGTTGTCTTCAGCACATGGGTAAATAATTATTTCTTTGTAAATACTCAGGTGGAATTTTGAACATGGTACCCAAATCAAAGGAAAGTGCTAGCTCCTGAGAAAATATGTAATTTTATTATGGCCTCAGGAGTTCTTGCCATGAATCATCTGTTATTCTTTGAGAGCACGACATTGCGTAAAATGAGCAAAATGAGTATGCTTTCAGTATTCTTGTGACTGGAAGGACTGAACATCTGATCTGAAAGTGTGAGGTGAAGACTGTGACACTGATTTCAGTATTCTTGTATTTATCGCTGAGCTTTAAATGTGCTCAGCAACCAACAGGCCAGAAAGAGAGGGAGTGGAGAAAGAGACTGATTGATCAGTCGATGGGTTGATTACTGTTTTTGGCTTTTAATAGCTAAAATAGAACATTGTAAACTAGACTAAAGGTTACTGCTTCCCCCTGCCCTTATTCTGTATGTTTGTGAATCTGATCAGGATATAAGCAGTATACTCATTATTAAAGTATAAATCCAAAAATAAATCTATTTTTTAGTCTACCAAGCATTAAAGCCTCACCAATCTGAAAATCAATGAAAACTACAGTTGTCTCCTCATGTGACATAGTGTTTATGTGGCTTACACTTCTCTTTACTCACTTCCTCCTCTTCTCTTCTTTTTCCTTCCATTGTTCTGAGCTTTCCCTGAACAGACAACACAGCGCCACCAAGTTATTGAAACACCTGAGAAACTTGATTCATACCCATCCAGATAGAAATGATTTCAAGAAAGTCTTTGGCTTTTGTCTTTTATCAAGTGTGTTGAGTCTCAGAATTGCAAACATCCCCAAGGAGCCCCCTGACCGCCAGAATTTGTCTTATTCTCCTTGACCATTCATTTGGCTAAAATTTTAAATGTAATTTTACACTGAGTATTGACATTTAGAAAGGGTGTAAGTCATCATTTCTTGAGAAAGATTAGCTTAGTGACTTTATAATTATAGATAGTACAGTTTACTGAGGAGTGGTTTCTTCATGCTAGTAAAGCAAAGCTTACATTGCTTAAAATAGTACAAGGCTAAAAACAGCATGAGGTTATGAATAATGGACGAGGTGTTGAAAGAATACCAAAAGCTTTAGGATGAACAGTGCAGGCTGCCTAAGAGATCAGTAAACTATTCACTGTGCGCTCTGCATTGTAAGGAGCGTGCCCTCATCCCTCCTGATAGCAGAATGCATTTGGAGAAACTGCACCACATGTGACTTATTTTTGCCTCTCCATCGCAGAACTCTAGTTTCTCGGTCCCCCTAGTAGATACTGTTGTTTGTGTGTTAAGAAAAGACTGTGTCTTAAAAGTACTAACAAATAGCGGTCAGATACCACAATTGCAACTAACATGTAAACCCTTAATTGTATCTCAAATATTTAATTCCTGTTGACTCAATTTGAGGTGGTTGGATTAGATGTTCCAGGGCTGCTGAAAACTGTGTGTTAGCTGCACTTGCCCCTTGACCTCCGTATCTCCAGCAGTAGCTGTGCTCATCAGCCAGGGGCACTATGAAGTATCTGCTCCCACCAAGAGTGGACCTGTCAGCAGTGGGGCACCCAGGGAGCTTGTGAGGAATGACAGCATATGACTGTGCACAGCCAACTTTGGAACCATCCCTGGCAGGGGTATTGTTCGTTTTTCTCCATCTCAGATACGTTTTCTTTCTGGGAAGGCCAACAAATGTAATGTGTATTTCAATCTATGTGTGGTTAAGTAACACAGTTACTAGAAGGGTACTCATATGTTTTTTAAAACTAACAATAATATCATCTAGTAGTACTTCTTACCCTATAAGTGTTATTAACAACTATTGGTATGAATAAAGAACAATTTTTAATTTCCAAAGAGAAAAGTAAAATTGTGTGTGAAGAAGTGTTTAAAATTTCCTTATTTATTTATTTTATTTTTACTGAGGAAGATCTGCCTGAGCTAACATCCATTGCCAATCCTCCTCTTTTTTTGGCTTGAGGAAGATTAGCTCTTAGCTAACATCTGTGCCAATCTTCCTCTACTTTGTGTATGGGTCGCTGCCACAGCATGGCTGACAAATGATATAGGTCCATGCCTGGGATCCAGACCCACGAACCTGGGCTACCGAAGTAGAGCACACCAAACTTTAACCACTACGCCATGGGGCCTGCCGCTAATATTTCCTTCTTTTATGAATCTTAAAATATTTGACATGTTATCTCATTTTATATTTCTTGCTAGGTATTTAAAATAGTGAAAATGACCCAAAGGTAAAATAAATACCTTCCCAGATTCCCAGATATGCCATGAGGAAGGACACTAGTGTGAAGTTACTGCATCCTTTCTTGTTGTTATCACAGAGTGGTGACAGGCCTTCCAGACTTGAGCTGGCTCATGACTATGAGAAGTTGGTTTTCTTTTGTTCTTTACTTTGTTCTTGTGTGTAGGCTGTGGAGCCTGGCTGACCATGCCTTGATTGCCCGCTGTAATATGGAGGAAGCAGTTCGCAGTGTGGCTTTCAACCCTGATGGATCTCAGTTGGCCCTGGGCATGAAGGACGGCTCTTTCATTGTTCTCCGAGTCAGGCATGTACTGATATTGAAAGTGATATTAGAGATGACCTTTTGTTAAAATTAATTCTGGTCATCGGCACATGTGTGTGGTGATGGGTTGTAATTAGTATTTGGGTGTGAACATGATGTAATCTATGCAGAAATAGAAGTATAATGATGTACACCTGAAATTTATACAATGTTATAAACCAATGTTACTGTAATAAACAAAAAATTAAAAAGAAAAAAGAAAAAAAATTAATTCTGGTCATAATGTATGCCAGGACACTAGGAAAAATGCATTTACTCTTTCAAATAAAAGCACTATAGATTCACAACCCCCTATGTGTAATTCTGAAATCCAGATACTCTGAAAATCCAAAGTTCTTTGGTAACTTGTTTGGCAGCACAGCCTGACCCAGTGAACTGATGTGAGACAGTTTATAGTCTATTAATCTCTTAGTAGGAATAATCATGTATCGTGTGATTTGCTGCAAAAATATTAATGTGTTTAATACGAGGTGCTGCCCTAGCTCCTACTGGAGATGTTACATAATATACTATGTGAGAACCTTTCTAAAATCCAATGAATAATGAATTCCCAAGCTCGTCTGGTCCCAAGGGTTTTAGATAAGAGGTTATGGGCTTGTAGTAAACCAAGAAAAGAGGAAGAAAGAAGAAAGCAGTCTCCAGCAGTACCAGATCTTTAGAGGTGAGCTTGAGTAAAAGATTTCTTCCAACTAAAATTGACAATAAAATAGAATATTTTATATTTGTTAACATCCTATATTATTTTACTGGACAAAAATTATGACCCACCCATATAATTCCTCTGAATGCATTGGTTGTTCTTTTGGCTTACACATTTTGTGATTATAGAAAAGAAATGCAGCTGTGAATTAGATACTAAATGTTTTGCACATGGAAAATTCTATCTAGCTTTGAAAAATGCTCTTGGCACGGTTTATTACACTAAAGTCTCATTACCAGCCACACATAACTTATTACCAAATTGGTGGGGAACATTTTCTTTCTCTGCTTCATGATGTGTAAAAAGATAGCTAATGACCAAATTTTCTTTTTGATGGATTTCCCAAGCCAAAAAAACCAAAAAATTCCCCCACACCTATTTTATGACATTATAGTAAACTATAATGCTGTTAATAAATGATAACAGGTATGGGGAATTATTATGTGGAAGCAAATATTTGGCACTATTTATGCATTCAGTTTATTTTGGAGTTAATGAAGGCGTCGTTACTGGCTTGGGGGACCTGCTAGTCGTAATCCTGTCTCATGGTTGTAGAAAAAGTCCTCAGTGAGCTTTCAAATAAGGGTGGAAATTCTTACCAGAGTCTGATCAGAAAGGATGCACAATATTCCAGTGACTGAATGTATGCATTATTGACCTTTCATAGGGAAAGTTAAATAATTACATGAAAATTTAACATTAAAAAAGTAATTTTCCTCTTCTGCTTTTTGGACTTGCTCTTTTTGCAGTAATAAGCTTATCAGTCACTGGTTTCTTGTTCTTAAAGTATAAAAAAGATGGTTTATTTTTATGCTAACCCTGATATATTTTACCTTTCTCTATGACATATTTTTAAACAATTTTAGAAACTCAATTTTTTTTAACAAAAAGCTTTAGAGAAAAAGAATATCGAATTGAACATGAAAGCAAATATACATTTCATTAAATTTTTTTGTTGTTTTTATTTTGGAAGCCCAAAATATTATTTAAAGTGTTTATTAATTTTTTCTAAATTGGCCGTAAACTACATAATATGTTTTTCCTCAAAAGTTAACCCTTTAATTCCTGTAAGTTTTCTCTCCCTTTCAAAACAAATTTTTCTCTGACATGCAAACTTTAAAACATGACATGGGGTTCCTATTTCTGGATTTGCTGCCCATTACTTTGCTTTTTATTCTTACAGAGATATGACAGAAGTGGTTCATATCAAAGATCGAAAAGAAGTCATTCATGAAATGAAATTTTCTCCAGATGGTTCTTATCTCGCAGTGGGGTCAAATGATGGCCTAGTAGATGTCTATGCTGTTGCCCAGCGGTATAAGAAAATTGGAGAATGCAACAAGTCCCTTAGTTTCATTACGCACATTGACTGGTCTTTGGATAGTAAATACTTGCAAACCAACGATGGTGCAGGAGAACGACTGTTCTACAAAATGCCGTGTAAGTTGTGCAGGCACTGGATGTTTGTGAAAAGCAAGACTGAACCACATGCAGAAGCTATATGAGAAACTCGTTATCATCTCAGAACGAGGAATGTTTTCTGAAACAAGACCCTCAAATCACAAACTCTCAAAGAAAAGATTAATACATTGGAACAAATTAAAATAAAATTACTACAGCAACAAAAGAGACCACAAATAAAATGAAATGACAAGGCATAGACAGGGCATAAATACCTGCAATTATTATAATGGACAAAGGATATATTCCTAGAATATATAAAGCATGCCTAAAGATAAATGAAAGGAAAATTATTGTAGAAAAATACTAAAAGTTTGAGGATCACGGTCCTCATTTACTGTTATGGCTTTAGTCTCAAATCTGTGTTCTTCATAATTGGAGGCATTTATTATGTGATTATTTCGTGAAATATGCTAATTGGGACTAAAAAACCACAATTTTTTAGTAAAACGCTTTAACTTTTGTGAGAGATTCACTGACTTATATAATACTCATTTAGTGACATTTAGTTTGTAATACTAAAATGTCATAAATAAAAGACAAATTTCTGCATTATGATCTTTGCTGAAAGATTTTTTAAATGTAAGAGGAAAAATTTAATATTTAACATGAATCTTGTCCTCAAATTATGATATTTTATCTTAAGCATTTTATTGAAAAATTAATCTTTACTATAAAATAATGTATAACATATAACTTTAGCTTTTTTGTGTGTGTGTGTGAGGAAGATCAGCCCTGAGCTAACATCCATGCCAATCCTCCTCTTTTTGCTGAGGAAGACCGGCCCTGAGCTAACATCTATTGCCAATCCTCCTCCTTTTTTTTTTTTTTTTTTCCCTTCTCTTTTTCTCCCCAAAGCCCCAGTAGATAGCTGTATGTCATAGTTGCACATCCTTCTAGTTGCTGTATGTGGGATGCCGCCTCAGCATCGCCACACAAGCGGTGCGTCGGTACGCGCCCGGGATCTGAACACGGGCCCCCAGTAGCGGAGCGTGCGCACTTAACCGCTAAGCCACGGGCCAGCCCCATAACTTTAGCTTTTTAAAGACTCTCTGCCCCATCAAATTCATCAATGCACCATTACGAGGTGCATATTTCTTTACATCTACTTTCTTTGCTTGATATTATTTCATATACATTTTCCATATGTGAAAAAATATGGAACACGTTTGTCTTTTGCAATAGCAAATTAACATCCTTCTTAGTGACAGTTCATGATTTGCTTTCTCCTTCTCCTGTTATTGAGCATTTGGGCTTATTTTCAGTTTCTTTGCTGGTACAGACAGTGCAGTTCCAAATATCTTTGTACAGGTGGGATTTCGTCTTTTGAGTTACTTACTTGGACTATATTCTCCAAAGTGGGAACACTGGGTCAGAGACTATATTCCAACTATATCAACCCTCTGATTTTATGGTATTTTTAATGAATTTTTATATAACGCTGTTACAGTCCAGAATTTCTGGGTGCCAATTTGACAATGTACCAGCAATGTACAAGAGCACCTATTCTCACAGATTGTTTATTTGAAAATATTTATTTATTTTGGAGGGGAAAGTATGAGGTAGTACACTTAATTGTCTTGATTTTGAATTTTAAAATTGTGTATGGCTAAACGTTTCCCCAAGCATTTCTTTATCTGTGTGTTTCTTCCTTTGCGTGCTTCCTGGGGACGTCCCTCACCAGCTGCTGGTAGAAACTGGGTATTGTGCCCTTTGAGAACATACCTGGCACAATTGTCGGGACTATTTTCCCCAGCCAATTACATTTATTTCATCAAAATTTCATGGATTTTCATTGTCTAACACTTATAAATTTAAATAATAAAATCTACTAATTTTTTAAACTAATTTTTTGAGACTGAATTTTAAAAAATTACTTCAGTGGTCCTTTGAATTATGAAAAGTAGAAGTTCAGAATAAACTTTTTAAAAACCTGGCAAAGTGGTGATGACTAAATATGATAATGTGTAATTTAATAAGTCATTTCATCAATAATACAAAGAGTAATATCAGCTGTATCTAAAGTCAAGTAAATATTAGAATTTGAGACATTACATTTAGTACAGTGATCATTTTCTTTCTCTTCTCCTTATGTTTGTTTTGAACATGTATTTTCTTTAAACTCTACTGAAAAAAAAATCACCAGTTGGGTAAAGAGATTAGAATCTATAGTTCCCTTGATTTATAGATGTTTTAAAACAAAGATTTTATACGTCTATAAGAAGAATGAATAAAGTAAACTAGGATATGCTTTTTATTTAAACATAGTATTATATTTAAATTTATTGACTTTTTTCAGCTGGGAAGCCTTTAACAAGTAAAGAAGAAATCAAAGGGATTCCCTGGGCCTCATGGACATGTGTGAAAGGTCCAGAAGTGAGTGGAATTTGGCCAAAATACACTGATGTCATTGACATCAACTCAGTGGATGCAAATTACAACAGCTCAGTGCTGGTGTCTGGAGATGATTTTGGACTGGTGAAATTGTTTAAATTTCCTTGTCTCAAGAAAGGTAAGGCCAAAAGAGATGTTTCACTGAAAAAAGATTTAATCTGGAATGTATATGCAGCATAATTAAGGCTTATTTTCTTGGTGTCTTTTCCTGCAGACTATTCACTTTATCTTTATATTCATTTTAACTCTTTAATACTGTTAAGTAGAACGTGTTGTTGATGTCATTTACTTTTGACATTCTAAAATATGAGATTTTGCAAATGTAAGACAGAATTTGTTAACAAGTTATTACTCACCTTTTTGTGATTCGTAAGCTTCATGTTTCACATTTTAAATGTCATATTTTATTTTTATTTATGTAAATAAATAATCATAATTTCAATTATATGTATTACATTAAAATATGTAATTAAAATTCTTTTATGCTTCACAGCTAATTGTGCTTATACATGGAAAGCAAAGAAAATCCTTTTAGATCTATTTAAAATAAAATCTGAAAGTGATGGTTTTGGTGACAATACAGTTTGTGGACCTCTTGTCATAGCACTAATTTTGCAAACCAGATTTACATAACTGGTGAAATTTTTGAGAGAGAAGTTTGATTAAAAACAACCCTCTCTGCCTTCACATTGTATTATTTTGTTTGTTTTATTGTTGTTAAAATCTTATCACTTCAATTCTTGTGGCACCTTTAGGCTTTGTACAATGTGACTGAATTAACCATGTAATGACTCTATCCTCTTCTTCCCTCAAAAGTTTAAGCAAAGCCCATACACAGGCTTTTCTGAGACTGCCCACTTGCACCCTGAATATCTGATTTTAGAAAAGTAATCAGTAGGGACATGCTGTTGCCTGAAAACTCTTTCACCTGAATGATTTTTAGATTAAACAAGGAAAGGGATTGAAAAATGTAATCAGAAAGTCATTTTCAGCTAACTGGCAGTTTTGAAGCAGTGACAAGTATGGTACAAAATTGAACATAAAATGCGTAGCAAAACCACCATCACTTACACTTGATAAAATGGCCATCAGTTTAAAATGCTCAAGGCACAAAATTGTCAAAGTGCCTAATTCAAACTCTTCTCTCTCTCCCTAATGGGTCTTTTGAGGGCATATCTTGTTAGATTGAGTAATGTACTTGCAGAAGGTAAGTTAGGTAACCAGAAGGTATCTGGGAATTCAGAAGAAACATCACTGGGGTCAGAAGCAGTAGTAGTGGTCTCAGTGTCAGGACTTGGGAATAAAGTTAACTCAATGAGAGTTGGTATTTCCTATGTATCACCAAGCCTCGTAGGGTAGACTTGGGTCTGGAATATAGCACTGGAAACATTGATCTTTGGTTTGTTTATTAGAATGGGAGGAGGCAGTGAGTAGTGCTGTCTGTCAAAATGGGACATCCTTATATGTAAAACAACCCTGAGGATGATGGCACACAAGAGACATCTGGATGAACAAGGAGAGAGGTTGACAGCCAGAGTGACACTATGGTGAGAGTAATCAAATCCCCCTCAGCAATCTACAAAAGTATTCATGTCCTCATAGCAAATTGGCTTGTTCTACTTTTCATGACACATGGTTTATAAATCTTACAATTTGCCTCAAAGACATTCAGGCTTTTGTGGCCTTTTTGTGGCAAAACTACTCGTGGGGAAGTATATAACAGAATGTTGTTGATGGGAATAATCAACACTGGTACCCAAGGTACCAGTGACAAGTATTTCCCCAACTTTTGAGCCTGTAAACAGCCAAACATGAGCAGGGGCTGATGACTTGAGAAAGTGTGGAGACTGAGCAAACATTGTAGTTTTCCATTGTGATTAAATAAAACTCACAATCAAGTTAATTGACACATTTACGATTATATGTGTGTAGTATTCTGTCACACAGTAATTAGACATAAGTGTTCTGCAGTTAACAAAAATGACTACAATTGGTATTATTTTTATATACAAACCAATTTGTTTTTCTCATTTCCTTTTGACAGTTTTCAAATCTTAAAATAATTAGAATCAATTCCGATAATTTTCCCTGATGTCACTTAGACTACATTCTGTTTGATCATCACCCCCACAGACACTGACGTGAGGTAAAATCCAAAGCTTTGCTCATTGACGTTTGCTATCCTAACACTCTTGGCACTCAGCCCTGCTCCGAGAGGAGGCTCAAGGCTGAGGATCTCCATGTTTTACTTGTATGATGCCATCCCATTAATCCTTCACACACACACACACATGCACGCGCACACACACACACACAGTCCTTGAACAACTATCTCCCATGACAAATGACTTGGTGATATAAGACTTGAGTTGCAGAAACCCTGGACCTTGGAGGGAGAAGTGTTGGCCTTCAGTAGAGCTTGGATGAGCTTGATGCAGTGCAGGAACAGAAAGGTCCGTGTGCCTAGAGCGTGGTGAATGAGGGGAGAGTTGTGTACTACGGGGCTGCAGAGGATGGTGGGGACCACGTCATGAAGGGCCTGGTAGCCACTGTCAGAAATTTGGGTCTTATTCTAAGGGCAATGGAAAACTATTGGGGGTTTAAAATGGAGGAGTGACATGACCAATTTAAGTTTTTAAGAGACCACTTTGATATTGTGTGGGATGGATTAGGGAAGGGGAGGCTTCAAGTAGAGAGTTTATTGCAAGAGTCCAGGTGAAAAATGATGCAGCATGGACAAGGGTGTTAGGAACAGATGCGAAGAGAGGTGATTGAGATTAGAAACCAGTGTCAAGGTAGAGCTGAGGGGGTCTTGCTGATGGATCAGATGTGGGAATAGTGGGAAAGAGAGGAATTGAGGATGACTCCTAAGTTTTGGGCTTGAGCAATGGGTGGATGGTGGCACCATTTAGAGAGATGGGAGAATGAGAAAGGAAAAGGTTTTGTCTCTGTGTGTGTGTGTTTTACGGGGGTAAGAAGGTAGGAGGGGAAGGGGAACTCCTCAATCTGTTTTGTCCATGATAAGTTTGAGGCACCTATTAGACATCAAGTGGACATGGCACACGGGCTGTCGCACTCCAGGGAGAGTTCAGGGCTGGAGATGAACATTTGGTAGTTGAGGGCACATCAACAGTATTTAAAGCCGTGGGAGAAAGGGTCAATAGAGAGGAGATGATGGCGGAGGACTTGAGCCTTCGTTGTGGTTCAGAGAACAAAGGGAGGCCTTGTAAAGTCCTAAGGAAAGCCTTGGAAGAGATGGATGTGACCTTCACTTATTCAATAAATATTTGTTAGAGGCTGGAGATATGTCAATGAATATAACAAGCACAAATCCCTCCCTCCGTGGAGCTTTTGTTCTACTGAGGGGACATAGTCAATAAACAAGAAAATATAAACATGTCTGATGGAGAGAAATGCTATGAAGAAAAATAAAGCGAACAATGGGAGTAGAGAGTGCTCAGGTGGAGCAGCATAGTGTTGCTATTTTAAATAGGGTGGTCAAAGAAGCTCACTGATATGGTTTCATTTGTCTAAAAACTTGAAGGAGGTGAGGGAACCAGCCATTCAGATATCCAGGGAAAGAGCATTCCAGACAGAGGGAACAGCAAGTGCAAAGGCCAAGAGGCAGAAGGGTACCAGGCATGCCTGAGGAACAGCAAAGAGGCCAGCGTGCCTAGAACAGAGTGAGTGAGTAAGAGAGAGGACAGCAGAAAAGATCAGAGAGGTAGGGCCTAAATATTAATGACACTGATGCTTTTACAGGTTCTAGTTCCAGCCAACCAAGGGTGTGTTAGTTATCTATTGCTATATAATAAATTCCCTCCCTCCCAAATTTAGCAGCTTAAATCAATAAACATTTATTATCTCACAGTTTCTGGGGGTCAGGGATTCAGGAGGAGCTTAGTTGGGTGATTCTAGCTCAAGGTCTGTCATGAGGTTGTGGTCATCTGAAGGCTAGCCTGAGGCCAGAAAATCCACTTCCAAGATGGCTCACTCACGTGGCTCTTGGTGGGAGGCCTCAGTTCCTTGCCGTGTGAGCCTTTCCATAGGCTGCTTGAGTGTCCTTACCACGTGGTATCCAGAGATCCAAGAAAGAGCAAGGAGATATAACCTCCTCTTGAATGCCACACATCTTCACTTTTGCCATATTCTATTCATTTTGATTTGTATCAAAGAATTTGTGCACATATTTTTTTTCTTCTTTTTTCTGGCTTTATTGATACATAATTGACAAATAACGTGTAAATTTAAGGTGTACAATGTAATGATTTCATATATGTATATGTTATGATATGATTACTACTTTAAGGTTAGTTAGCACATCCATCACCTCACTTAGTTACTTTTTAATTTTTTTGTGTGTGTGGTGAGAACGTTTAAGATCTATTCTCATCAAATTTCAAGTATACAGTACAGTATTGTTAACTATAGTCACCATGCTGTGCATTAGATCCCCAGAACTTATTCATCTTATAACTGAAAGTGTACCCTTTGGCCAACATCTCCCCATTTCCCCCACCCCCAAGTCCCTAGTAACCACAAATCTGTCTGTTTCTATGAGTTCAACTTTTTTAGAATTGTGGACATAATTTTAAACCACTAGAAAGAGACAGGTTAAATGATGTCTGAGGAGGGTGTAAAAGGTCAGGCAGCAAAGGATAGCCCAACAAGATCTATAGAGAGAGGGAAAGAATATACTTTGCTTCCCAGTTATTGAATTATCAGCCAGCATTTCCAACTGACCTTAGTTGGAATCTGTTTGACTTTATTAAATTACCAAAACTGATGTATGCAACTCTTTGAAACAGGCAAGGTTGCTTTTGAGACCCAAGGCCTTCCTTTCCCCTCTGCAGCATGCCCCTAGTCTTTTTTGGAGGCCTTGATATAATAGGACCTCACCTGGTCAGAACATGCTCCCAGGAAAGGGACATGTAGTAGTCATTTTAACCTTCAGGTAAATTTAAATCACTACCTTTCCAATGGGTTTTTACGTTTTAAACACGATAGTTGAGCAGATGGCCTTTTCCCCCATTAAAGAGATCAGTTAGAGGGACTGTAATAGGTAGAGGTGTTTCTGAAAGAGGGAGGGGGTGCTTGTTGGCCCCCTGAAATCTCCCACAGTCTTGGGGGTACTAGGCCTCCATGTGATAAGACAGACCCTGCTTATTTCCATGAGTGCCTTTATGCTGCTGTGCCCTGACCAGACACTGGAGACTTGACTGTGGTAGTTCAACCACAAATATAAGTTCAAAAAACTTTTCTATCACTTTCGGTACCTGGGGAGGTGGTTTACTGAGTAAAGCAATCAATTTAAGAGAAAAAAATTTCATTCTCCCAACTCTGCATCTACATGACCCCAAACAATAATTTGACTTTTTTTCCACAAAGTTATTTTCTTCTTTCCAATTGCAAAAGACTACTTGTTTTATCTTGTACTTAAATAAGAATGTGTAAGGGCCGGCCCCGTGGCTTGGCGGTTGAGTACTCGCGCTCTGCTGCTGGCGGCCCGGGTTCGGCTCCCGGGCGCGTACCGAGGCACCGCTTCTCCGGCCATGCTGAGGCCGCGTCCCACATACAGCAACTGGAAGGATGTGCAACTATGACATGCAGCTATCTACTGGGGCTTTGGGGGAAAAATAAATAAATAAAGTTATAAAAAAAAAAAATTTATAAAAAAAAATAGATTAAAAAAAAGTGTAAGATAGTCATTCTTTAGCATTTATTTTCAGAATCAGTGAAGCAGTAGACGTTATTTGGAACAGGTTCAGATGTGTCTTTAGCCACAGGGCTTAGATTTCAAGACTCATTTTTAGCTTAATTCGTACTGGAATAATTGAGATACCTTTCAGAACATTTGCGTATTTGTTATGATAAGTAAGACTGAAAATTGTTTTCTAATATATTTAAAGATTTTACTCCTCAGGGCCGGCCCCGTGGCTTAGCGGTTAAGTGCGTGCGCTCCGCTGCTGGCGGCCCGGGTTCGGATCCCGGGCGTGCACCAACGCACCGCTTGTCCGGCCATGCTGAGGCTGCGTCCCACATACAGCAACTAGAAGGATGTACAGCTATGACATACAACTATCTACTGGGGCTTTGGGGGGGGAAAAATAAAATCTTTAAAAAAAAAAAAAAAGATTTTACTCCTCAACATAAATAGGAATATAATTTTTTGACCAATAAATTCTATTTTTTGCATAACTAATCTCCTCCTCAAAAATATCTTTTCAGGAGCCAAATTTAGAAAGTATGTGGGCCATTCTGCACATGTTACAAACGTCCGCTGGTCTCATGACTTTCAGTGGGTATTAAGCACAGGAGGGGCTGACCACTCGGTTTTCCAGTGGAGATTTATTCCAGAAGGTGTCAGCAACGGCCTGCTGGAAACTGCACCCCACGGTAAAACTAGTAATAATTTTTCAACATCTGTTTGTTTTTCAGTAAAAATTTCAAAGAATGTTCTAACGTCTCATTTGGATGTAAAGAGTTAAAGCAATTTTGAAAAATTCGTTGCTATAGTAAATTTTTGAATTAAAAAAAAAAGAACAGAAAAAACTTTTGAGATGAATATGGGTCAGTTGGATAATTTCCTTCAAAGGATTTTGCTCATGCCTAATGCAAGTTGAAAGTCTAAGGTTTACGTGAAGAATTAACCTTTGAAGACGACATGAGCCATACATTTCAGGATGACTGTAACAGGCGGTGGGTCTGCTCGGTCAGGCTGCGGGTGACAGGGTAACCTTTAGAATAGAAGTTGCTTCTAGAATGGGGTTCAAAGAATAGTCCAGGCCGGCCCCGTGGCTTGGTGGTTAAGTGCACGCGCTCCGATGCTGGTGGCCCGGGTTCGGATCCCGGGCGCGCACCGAGGCACCACTTCTCCGTCCATCCTGAGGCTGAGTCCCACATACAGCAACTAGAAGGATGTGCAGCTATGACATACAACTATCTACTGGGGCTTTGGGGGGAAAAAATAAATAAATAAAATCTTTAAAAAAAAAAAAAAAAAAAAAGAATAGTCCACAATTGGGGCCAGTGTGTTCCAGTTCAATGCACATGTATTTTTTTAATTTACTGTCACGTCAGCAGGAATGATCAGGTAATAAAATGAAAAACTATGTGAGGAAATGGTTTTATTGGGAGGGGTTCTGCAGAGGTGTTGACCATGGCAATTACCAACACTTGGTGGGCAAATTGAGAGACTAAAGAGGATCTTTTCTAAGTAAGTGGTTGGATTTCTTTGTGCCCCAGCCTTCTCTTTGGTAAAATCTGCCTTTTTTTTTTTTTTTTTTTTACCCTTTTCAAAGCAAGATTTAAAACCCAAAGATCTATTATCTAATAGAAATGTGGAAATGAGTTCAGTCTGCTAGGGGGGAAGTTGTCCTCATCTGTTAAAACTCCTGAAAGAGGGTGAGGGATATGCTGAACTTAACCAAAAGAGGAAAGAAAAAAAAGATGTTTTAAGAATCTACATTAAATGAAAACTATTGGTGTAGTTATTTTTTATTTACTTTGATAGGATAGAAGAAAGAAAATATTTTAAATAAAATTTTTAGCTGTTTAGAGTCTCAGAATTTTTGCTTGTTTCTTGTGGGTTGTGTTTCTGCAGAAGGTGGCACTGATTCCTGCAGTGAAGAATCTGATTCAGATTTATCCGATGTGCCAGAGTTGGACTCTGATATTGAGCAAGAAACTCAAATCAATTATGATCGCCAGGTCAGTAAGCAGGGAGCGATGCAGAGGCCTCATAACCCAGAATCTTGATCTCATTGGATTTGGACAGTGCACTAAAAATGGCTGGTACTTAGGCAGAGGAGAAGCAAGACAAGAATAAGGAAAACTGCCTACTTCTCGTCTTTAGATACAAGTTAAAAATAAGGCATTTACCTGATCACATTGTTAACATGTTTTTTGAGTGGAAAGTAGTAGCACAGTTTCAAAACTAACCCCGTGAGCGTCAGGGTTTTCTGCCTCCCTTGCACCAAAACTTTAAAATATTTTTTTGCAGAACAATATGCAAGTAAGCTACAGGATTTTTCATTCTCTTAGCAGATCGTTAAAGCACGTGTTTTCTTTACAGAATAGGTTGCCTTGATGCCATGGTAGTTTGCAAGTGAGCTAATATTCAGGTTTCCCTCTTAATTTATGGAGACCATTATCCTTTAATTAAAGTAAAAGCCCAAATACAATGCACATTGTCTCTCCAGTCAGAAATCATCTCTAATAGAAAAGTTGGGCGATTACATCCAAATTGGATCCTACTGTTTTGAAAGTACACATTTCATTTTCGCACTTAAACAGTGAGTATTAAAGAGAGCAATCCTTCAGAGGAATCTGGACACGTAGCGCTTTTTTATGGTGATATCCGTAGGGGTTCTATTTTCTTTCTTCTTATTTAACAAAGGTATGTGAAGCAGACTCTGTACATGAACATGGAGTGAATAAGATTTCAGACACAGCAACTGTCAATGTTACCCCTGGAGATTCAGTACATAGGCCTGTGGCAGCTGCTGTGTATCGAGTGTCTCTGTGGGGCCAGAGCCTGCGCTTTATATCCACCAAATCCAACCCCACAATAACCTTGAGAGGTTTAATAATTTGCCCACGTCCATATCCCCTGTAGTATTAGGATACAAATGTGGATCTGGGCTTCTTTCCAAAGTGCATGTTTTATGTACTACTTGACTTTGCCTCCATGCAGGCACTGACTTTACTGCTTGCACTGAATTTACTGCTTTTCGGATGACATTTTTTTTTTTCAGCTCATAATCATCACTCATTGATTCAGTGTTTGAAAAGTTAGATTAGTACAAAGGCAATCCAACTGATGGTTTGGGTCAACTTCACAACGAAATCAGTTTGACTGTATATTGATATAATGCAGTAAAACTACTAAATAAAGATAGGGGTTTGAAAGGAAATTATTAATGTGAAAATATCACATAAACACTAAACAATATTATACCCTGGTATCAAGGGGAAATGGAATTTAAGCAAAATGAACATAAAATCTAGGAAAAAAAGAAAAGTAATTTTCTTTAGTGGGGAAGTTTTTATTTAATAAAATGATGCTAGTAAAAGAATGAAAAGGCAGGACCGTATTGAAATCCTTGCCTAGGATTTACGTATTCTCCCCGACATCATGCTTTCCAAAGCTTTCACCTATATTATTTGATTTATGTTCACAATATTTCTGAGCAGGGATTTTTATTCTGTTCCACATGGGAATTTGAGGCCCACAGAGGTTATGAGACTTGTTCAAATAAGCAGTAGAAATGCCAAGACTAGAATTCAGTGCTCTAATAGTTGATGAGCTGATAAAAACATCATCAAGTCAGATGAATAATTATCTTTAGATTTTAAAAGCTTAGTTCATTACATCTCTAATAGACAAAACAGTGATGAGGTATCTTCTGACTTCCTTTTGTAAAAAAGATTTTTGGTCAAATCCTAAACAGAGACTTTGTTATAATAATATTTCATGATCTTTTTTTAGTAATATAGTTTGATCAAATGAAAACTTTCCTTTATGAAGATGAGAAGATATTAATAGATTGT
Source organism: Ceratotherium simum simum (assembly GCF_057802395.1). Taxonomy (NCBI): domain Eukaryota; kingdom Metazoa; phylum Chordata; class Mammalia; order Perissodactyla; family Rhinocerotidae; genus Ceratotherium; species Ceratotherium simum. The sequence goes on along the minus strand of NC_141910.1, from coordinate 29,399,149 downwards.
ATTTCATTTTCTGTGTTAAATTGATGTCTCTTGGTAGTAGGGCATAAATACATGGTAGACAAAAGATTGATTTTTAGGTACATTTCAATTAAATTGTAGCAAATATTCTCTCAGCAGCACATTTCAGGTCCTAGGTTAGATCAAGAGCTTTCCTTTCTATCTCAGAGTCTGATCTGTCAAGATGCATGAGGCCATGAAAGGAAAATAATTCCAAAGCCTGATCCCCATGACTCATGAGGTCCATATTGTGCAAATATCAGAATCATCAAGAGATCTCTTGCCTTAGAAGAAATTATAACAATGTTTTGTTTATATTTTATTGATAACTTTAATAATTTCCTTTCTTATTTATCAGAAAATTTAATATCATAGTTTCTGCATATAAATTACTTAAGAAACATAATAGCAAAATAAGAAAAAAAGAATTATTTTAAATCCCAATGACTTAAAAGATATTTCCTGTTACTTTTTTTCATTAGAAGAAAGTAAAATTTGATCTCATGTCTATGTTCTCAATTTTGTTTATCTTTTCAAAGAACGAACTCTTAGTTTTGCTATTTCTTATTCCTAGTTTCTATTTCATTTATTTCTGCTCTAATCTTTATTATTTCCTCTGCTAACTTTGGGCTGAATTTGTTCTTCTTTTTCTGTTTCCTCGAGGTGTAATATTAGGTTGTTTATTTGAGACCTGCCTCTTTTCTTAATGTATGCATTTATGGCTACAAACTTTCTTTCCTCTTAGGACTGCTTTTTCTGCATCCCATAAGTTTGGGTATGTTATGTTTCCATTTTCATTTGTCTCAAGATATTTTTTGATTTCCCTTTTGATTTCTTCTTTGATCCATTGGCTGTTCAGCAGTGTGTTAATTTCTACATATTTGTGAATTTTCCAGCTTTCCTTCTGTTACTGATTACTAGTTTCATACCATAGTGTTTGGAAAGGATACTTGATACAATTTATCTTCTTAATAGAAGGCTTGTTTAGTGGCCTAACGTATGATCTATCCTGGAAAATGTTCCATGTGCACTTTAGAAGAAAGTGAATTCTGCTGCTATTGGATGGAGTGTTATATATATGTCTGTTAGGTCATTTGGTCTATGGTGTTGTTCAAATTTGCTATTTCCTTATTGATTCTCTGAATGATCTGTCCATTGTTGAGAGTGGGGTATTACAGTCCTCAAGTATTATTGTATTGAAGTTTATTTCTCCTTTTAGTTCTATTATTATGTGCTTTATGTATTGAGGTGCTCTGATGTTGAGTGCATAAATATTTACAATTGTTGTATCTTCTTAATGAACTTTGACCCCTTTGTCATTATATAGTGACCTTTTTTGTCTCTTGTGACCATTTTTAGCTTCTTATGTTCTCAAAAACCTGATTTCCTGCAATTAAAGATTTCCTGAGAATGCTAAGATATTCATGTTTTTAAAACTTGAAGAAAAGAGTCTTAACTAAATATTTCTGTTATCCTTTAAGGTTTACAAAGAAGATCTACCTCAGCTAAAGCAACAAAGTAAAGAGAAAAACCACGCAGTGCCCTTCCTCAAACGAGAAAAGGCTCCTGAGGACAGCTTGAAACTCCAGTTCATACACGGGTGGGTGGCCTGTCACCAGCCTTATCACCAGGCTGGCTGTTCTCTCCAGTTGGCACTTACCTGTGGGTGGTGGGTGGCCTGTCACCAGCCTTATCACCAGGCTGGCTGTTCTCTCCAGTTGGCACTTACCTGTGGTTAATATTTTAACCATTATTCTCTGTACACTTTTCTCAGCTGATGTGCTGTGGCATCACAATGTGTGTATCTAGATTTTTATGTGTTACGTACTTTCATGATGCATGTGACTGTGGCTCACTGCTATTTCACTTCATTCTCTCCACTGTCTCTACTTCCTTTATCTCCATAATTCCTGCTCTATTTTGCTGGCTCTACCTGGGACAATGTTTTCTTCAAAAATTTTTGTTCACATGTGCCTAAAATAATTTTGAATTTTGAAAATTATATATACAACCTTCCACACTTTAAGTTGACATCTAAAATTTTTCAACAAAAGTGTAAATGATTGTGAAGAATATAATATCTAGTGTTTTATAAATAGTCATATCGTTCATTTAAATGAATCCAATGGAACCTAAGTGCCATAGATATTTGATTCCCCCCATCATCAATTTAAGAAATACACTTGGGGCTGGCCCAGTGGCGTAATGGTTAAGTTTGCACACTCCACTTTGGCCGTGCGAGGTTCACAGGTTCAGATCCCGGGCACGGACCTATGCACCGCTTATCAAGCCATGGTGTGGCAGGCGCCCCACTTATAAAGTAGAGGAAGATGGGCACGGGTGTTAGCTCAGGCCAGTCTTCCTCAGCAAAAAGAAGAGGATTGGCAACAGATGTTAGCTCAGGGCTAACCTTCCTCACACACACACAAAAAATACATGAACAAGTGCTTCTATAAAAGTAAGAAATTTTACATCATTCATATTTCTCCTTGAACTTGTATTTCCATTCTACTTCTCCCACAAAATTTTACCCTAATGTAATATTTTTTATACTTGAAAGTCTTTTATTGATCACCCAATCTTACCTTCTGTAAGGGAAAAGAAATGTCTATAAGTTCAGTTTAAATTTAATTCTCTGTGACCATAAGACATATACCGTGCTGTCTGGGATGGTAGCCACTTGTAGCACTGAGCACTTGCAATATAGCTAATCTGAATTGAATTGTGCTGTATGTTTAAAATGCACACCAGATTTTGAAGACTTAGCATGCAAAAAAGAATATATCTCATTAAAATGTTTTACATGTAGACATTGTATTGATTACTTGTAGACATGATAATATTTTAGACATATTAGGTTAAATGTTCTTAAAATAAGTTACATCTATTTATTTTTTTTAAATGTCAATTAGAAAATTTTAAATTATGTATGTGTCTTGCATAATATTTCTGTTGGACAGTGCTGCTGTAAGAGTTAACAATTTTTTTCTAGATTGAATGATTATTACAACTATTAGTAGTACACAGCTGACTAAGTCAACCTAAATATAGTACAGATTCTGATAAAGTTATTAAACATAAAAAAATTTTATTTGAAAAATACTTTTGAGATCGAATTTTTTAAATGAGATCAGATATATATGCATATATATTACTTATTGCTAGAATGTGACAGAGTTTAGCATTGTCTACTCCCATTTTTCATTTTTTAATATATATAAGCACTAGGAAAGCTTATTCACATGAATAAATACCTGAGAATGGAAGCAGTTTTATCATAGCAACATTATTGAATTCTTTAAACTCCTCCATTATTGAATTCTTTAAACTCTTTGATTTTGATGTATCACACAAAAAGTAGTGTAATGATCTATCAGCTGACAATTCAATTAAATTGCTCTTTAATTTTGTTAAAAGCAAGAAATTGGAAATCATTTGACTTGCAAAAGGATTTCTTACCCAGTCGTTGGAGTTGTTCACTTTCACCATCCACACTTGTATTTTGAATTGTCCCTTTGTTTTGGCGTCTTTGGAAGTTTCGACATTCCAGGGTAATACACCATAGTAAGATTCCAGATGGACAAGAGGAATGGCTTCCTAAAGTGGGAGGAAAGGATTGTGAAAGGGGACGGGGGGCAAGGAAAACCTACACTTCTCCACAAGTGTGTTCTCAGGCTGGTCAGTTTAAGAAAGAGCATGTACAGTAGCTGAAGGTCTGGAAACAGATTCCATTAAAATCATCAGTGCTCGTTTGCCCCTTAGAAAGTCATCACATGGCCTGAGAGGTCCTCATACCCCTGTTGAAGATCACTGTCTAAAGCAACTATGGGGACACCTAGGTTTCTACTTGTGCATGTCCATGTCAACATGTTAGCTTTACCTTCTAAGGACTCCTGCTCTGTTCATTCACTGTTTATTCAACTGCGGTGCATTTCTTGGACCTGTGCTTCAGTTATAGAGGCTATGACTGTAGAAACAACCTGTTCTACACACAAGCTGGAGAAGTGGTCTACCACATTGCTGCAGTTGCTGTCGTGTACAACAGGCAGCAACACTCCCAGAGGCTGTACCTGGGGCACGATGATGACATTCTCAGCCTGACCATCCATCCAGTGAAGGACTATGTGGCCACTGGGCAGGTATATATCTCTCCTCTAAGATGGGGGCCTAGCCAAAGAGAGGGAGGATTTAATTTTGAATCCAGTTTACATATTAGAAATTCATGAAATACTTGATATAAATAAGCATGAGGCAAGAAGCTGAAGATTCAGTGAATGCTGAATCATTTCATGATGATGAGAGAATCAACCAATACGTTCTAGAACTATTGGGAAGCCTCTAAAGGATTCTCATCCTAATGTGATGAAATCTATAAGATTGGCTAAAACTAAAATAATGTAAGTTCCTTGAATGCACAGTCTTAATATATTTCCCTCATCACTGTATACCCAGTACTTAATATATCTTGGGTACTCAATAAATGTTTATTGAATGAACCATCTTTTCATACTGGTAAAACATCTAGTGTTTATTTTTGTAAAACTTAAAGTCATATGAATTTTGGCTAATTTATTATTTTATATTTTAGCCTTTCAAAAAAACTAAATTTTTGGCTGCGTGGGCTTTTAGCTGCAGGTAATACTTCAACTGATTCTCAACATCTAAGTAGGAAACTCCAAGAAAAACTCTTGAATGAGGGTCAAAGGTTAACATGAGACAACTAACTATTTCTGAGACTTGACATACAAGTAGTAAAAGTCTTTGAACAGGGTTAATGAGATCCATGGATGAAACTGAGGGCATGAAGGGAGTCAACTCCCAGAAATGTGCTTTTTCGGGGGAGAAGAATCCATAGCTTTTATTTTATTTGTAAAAATATTACAATACTCCAAAAGGAAAGAGCCATTAATTGACAGTCTGGCTTGCTGCCCCTCCAACTGCAACCTAGACCATCTATTCTGTATTGGCTGACATTAAGTTTTACAGGTAATTGATCACTGCTTTGCCTTTTCACTCTCCCCCCACCCCTTTTTTGTCTTTTTTATAAACAGATGATGCTTGGTTTGTGGGTATTTAATAACCTTCCTTTGAAAGAAAAAACAGAGATTGGTTCTTTACATAAACCCCTGAGGAGTTGCTGCATTCTATACTGTAATTGGTGGGAGGCAAACCAGTGACAAACCAGTATGCCAGTAGCCACTCCAGGGGTAACTGGGCCTCCAGAGACCAATGTAGGAGTTGGCCAGATTCTGCTCAGTTATGTGCGTGGCTCTATGTCCCACTTTCCCTTTTAGAGTCAATACCCAGCAGGATTTTTTTCCTATGCATTGTAAGTGAGGCAAACCACTTTACTATTATAATTTTCTCTATGGTTGGGAATTAGTGTGATAGAAGCTTGTATCCCTTTTAGGAGAATCCACCTTAATGACAGAGAGTTAAGCCATGGAAGTGTCATTTCCCAGGGAAAGAAGCAGGGCCAGGCCTTCTTGGGGTGGGTGAAATAATTGAGATGGATAATAGAACTCCAAGGGTAGTACCATGACAATGTACAAGTTACTTCCTTGACCAAGTAGTGGAGTCTTGTGTGGAGTTGAAAAGGCAGGGAAGGGAAAGCTGGACCTAACTGACAGAATGAAGCACAGTGGACATTTGAGTCAGAGTTTTACAAGTCCCTTAACTAGGAGCCGTGCACCAGGTTAGGCTCTGCTGGCACCCACCTTGATGCCAGAACAAGCTTCTTAGACTTTTCGAGTCCTCAGTTTCCTCATTTGGAAAATAATGGAGTTGGATCAGATGATTTCTGAGGTCTTCCTACTCTCCAAATGTGTGGTGTTTGATTTCCGAGCAGCACTTGACTCTAAGGAACAAAATCATTCTTACTATAATATATAAGTAGTTAATAACACTCATCCTATTATTTAAGGTTGGAAGAGATGCTGCTATTCATGTGTGGGACACACAGACTCTAAAATGTTTGTCACTCTTGAAAGGACAACATCAGAGAGGAGTGTGTGCACTCGATTTTTCAGGTAAGTCCCAGTTTTCCACTACAGTCATTGACAGATGATTCTACATTTACTTCTGGGTTTGTTTGTTTAACATCCTCCTGTTTAGTTGAGTTCTGTTTGCAATGAGGTAAGCCCTTCGTGTGTCAGCTACCCATTCTGAGACTGGAAATCAGATATGTGAAGACCTCACCATAAAATCGTGGCTTTTAGGCTACGTGTCCTTTCCTCCTCTTCCCCTTTTCCCCTCCATTACCCAGAGCTTGCACTGTGTTCTGCATTTGCTTCAGCGGTTTGAAATCCAGAGCAGCTGTTGCTGTTGAAAGACTTAGTTGCAATTGTCTGGCAGTGACTCAGAACATCAATTTCATTTCTCCAAATAAGTGGGAGCACAGCACTTGTGATTTAAAATATAAAGAACTAGAGGGAGGGCTGCAAATTTTCTGCAGAGGGCCACTTTGCAACACTGGTGTTTTAGAAATAAATTTCATGTTGAAAAAATAGAACTGACATTTCCATCTCCTTGATTTAAAATTTGAACACAGTACTATAAAAATACTAACTGATGAATATCATTTTCTTTAGGGTAAGGCTGTTTCTTTAAGCTAGAATTGGAGAATGAGGCCCTATCACAAAAGATGTTTTTACTAGGAATTTTTAATAATCCCAATTGTAGCAATTAGATCAGTAGAAAAAAATTCTAAACTCTCTACAGAAAACCGATTCTATAATTTCCTTTTTCTAAATTCCATTCAAATGTTTAATGTATGCAAAATGTGTATTAGTTGTTAAATTCCATGACATTGCAACCCCACTCTCTCTCGTGTCCCTCCCTCTCTACTCTCTTTGTTCAAGCCCTCACTGCCTCTCATCTGTGCTGTGGTAGTAATGCTGGTCTCTGATTTCATCCTCACTTCCTCTAATCCATCCTACCCACTTCTGGAGTCTTCTGGAAGCACAAGTACATTGCTGCTACCACATGGATTCTGTTTGTTGGCTGACTCAGGGTTGAGCCCTTGGTTGGACATTCATGACCTTCCTGATCTCAGCCTTCCTTTGCAGTGTTTTCAACCACTAACCCATTCATGCTCATTTACATCTACCGAACTTTAGAACCTAAATGCACTCCTCTCCTTCTTTTGCCTGTGTTCCTTTGCTCATGGTATTCCCATGTGTCTTTTCAAGTCCTACTATTCTTTAAGACCAAGCTGAAAGTTTTCTCCTCCATCCTTCCAGGGATAAATATCCTGTCCTTTCTTCTGCATCCTTTAGCCCATTGTTGTCATTGCTCTTGTGGTACCTGTTGGAGTCCGTGTGGTGCGGTAGTTATTTGTGTCGACATCTCCGATGCCCTTCACACACAGCAAACTATGTGGGCAGAGGAGCCCATGTCTCTGTTCCCCACCGCACATGTTGTAGTGCTGTGGACGCAGAAGCTACTCCAAAAGTGTTGTGAGTGAATGAATAAATGAATGAATGAGGTTTTGCTTAACGCAATTTGCTTTGCCGTTCACTATTACTACTAGAACTTCACATTTTCACAGTGTTTGTGTGAAAATTATCTTTATCTATTCTCTGACCAATAACATGGTGCAGTTTTTAAAAAATTTTTTTGGTGACATGCACATTCTCACATACTGTAAACTACTATACAAATCTGAGTTGTTATATCATTATTAGAAATTATTTAATGCTTTCTGTGGTTATTGAATTAGTAAAGGTCAAGGCTAAACATTTCATACTCTACACTAGTTGGCATGTGAGATAGATAAGGCAGGAGTATCAAGCGAGAGAGAACAACTCAGCATACTACCTGCCAGTTGAAAGCCCAGATAACACATATATAACCCAAAAAACAGTGAATACAAGGCCCTAAACTTCCCCATAAACAGTGAGTACAGAGTTTGATGGACATACAGTTTTAAAATAGGCGTGCCATGTGTCCTTGATAAAGCAGTAAAATCTAAAAGGAAACCATAATTTGAGTTCAAATATGGTTCTATTCCAAAGATGTGAATGAATTTCTTCTGGTTTTATTTTCATGGTTTTATTCCTCAATGGCTGAACTGCCCATTTCTCAAAACTAACTTTGCTATCAGATACATATATGTATACTTAATATAAAAACTGAATGAATAATTATGCTCTGGAAGAGTGGTAAGATACCCATTAAAGTAACAAAAATAAATAAAATAATAACACCTAAATCTGTCCTAAATTTTGGAGAATCTAATATAGTCATATTGGTGACATTGAAAATTGGCTCAGTAATTCTAGCAGGCAATTTGGCGTCATATAATAAGCGCTATAATTCAAAGTGACAAGTATGTGGACTATGTGTATTTCGTACACATTTCTATGTATCAGTTAAGTGAAAGAGAAAAAATAGAACTAAAAATAGCATCTATTCACTGATTTCAGCTGACAGTGTCTGTATGTGTATTAACATATAAACAGAGTCCCAGAAAATTTAGAATATATAAATAGAATTTAATAATTAGATTTTTTTCTATAGAATTAATTAATTTTGGGGTTTTTTAATTTAGAAAAATCAAAAGAACTAATTCATGTTACTTAAATACCTTCAGAAAAGGGATTAGAGGAATTTTGATCAAAGACAATGATTATGAGACGAGTTAGTAGCAATAAACTGGTGCCCAGTACCTTGGTGTCTGCATTTCTGAGAGCTCACATTTCTTCTGGGCTTAGTAGTTTTATGGAAGAAAGATCAAGAATTTAAGTGAACTTAGAAATCTTTCTCTTTTAAGGCAGCTCCTCACATCATCACCAGGGTAGAGAAACCAGATGCTCTAGGAAGAGATTGAGAAGCTGAATCTGTCACTGCTTCTAATTCCCATTTGGGGCAAACAAAACAATACCCAGATATGAAATATTTTCCAAATGAAAAGGATACTTTAGTTTTAACGAGGCATTCTTTATTCCCCAGATAACAATCACTGTGGAAGAGCCCATTTATTTAGCAAATGTGTTATTTTGGATTGTGGAAAATTACATTTTTGTCTCAGTTTAAGTACAATGTTAAAATAAATAGCAGAAAGGAAACTAGTTGATAGTTTTAGAAAGCACTAATATTAAGGACTATTCAGGAAGAACTTTCACTAATATCTATTGAGTTTGATCACTGTGAATGGTTACATGCAGATGAATTGTAGTGGTTGATTGATCTTTGTGGTCTCTATGGCGCCTCCTGAAGGTGTGAGCTGAGGTCCTTTTGGTTTAATTTGTATTGATAGTGCTTTGTGTTATAATGATAGAACTTCAGTCTTAAACCCCTGTACCACTTTATAGGCAAAGATTAGAGATCCAGAGTTTGGTGGTATGCCTGGGGAAAAAGCAAACAGTGGCAGATCCAGAGCTAGAACCCAGGTCTCCTGGCTGGGTAGTCAGCTGGCGGGAGCTGTGCAGAGTGTTCTCCCTCCTCAGCCCTCTTGCCTTCTCCTACCCCTGCCCTCCACCAGGGGCTATGTGAACTTTTGGCATGGCAGTTGTACCTGGAGCACTCAGCATGTTCGCTTACTTCCCCGCTCCCTCTGCCCAACAGCAAGTGTCTCCAGCTGCCCCTCCCATTCTCCAGTATAAAGGAGGAGTGGGCATGGTGATGCATAGAGGCTGCCATGTGGAACAGCCCCTATGAAAAGAGACCTCCACCCTGGAACAGCCCTGCATCACACAGTTACCTGAATAGGAGCAGGAGCAACTATACCTTCCTTTTGGAAACAGATAGAAAAGTTTAAGTGAAAATCCCGAGAAAGGAGGTTATTTAGATTTCCCTGTTTAACCATGTAAACAGCACCGACATCAGTTATTATCCAGCTGGTGGCCCCATCTGTGTGCCTCAGTACCCTATATCCACTTATCTCTCACAAGTCAGCTCATTTTGGAGAGCTATCGTGGAGACCTGCTGATAGTACATTTGTCTCTTATTAGAGAAAGAAATTGTCCTGGAAATACAAAGCAATGATGGCAAATGATGTGAAAACGAGACAACAAATAGGCAATTGTAACATAGGGAGTTAGATTAATCTATTCTTGCCACTGTTCCAAAGCAAACAAAAAGAAGACATTTTTAATCAAAACCATTTCTTACAATATAATCCATAACTGTAAATTGTGTAAGCAAGAAGGAATGAATTTATATTACCTCGCTTAATTGAGCAGGTCTTTGACTTGATAAATTTATCATCACTGTCTCAGGAAAATGGAGCCATTTTTGTTTTTGCGCTTGCCGTAAGGAAGGTGCTTCCACATAAACAGAAAACCAGATTAGAAAGAAAAAGCTTCAGCCACATAGATATTTTCTAGGCTAAATGTCATCCTCATATTTTTAAAATCTTCATGGAATAATAACTGATTTCCACAAGGGCACCTCTAAGACTAACTTGATTTCATTGTATTCAATTCTGAAAACGTATGCATTTTTTATGAGCCCTGAATACAGGGTCCAACTTGTAATTGTCTGAATAAAAATTTCTCTTTCTAATTTGCCCTTTACTGTTGACATTAAGTGCGTTAGAATTATTTCTGGACTATGTCACAAAATATCCATAATTAATACATACTGTGACTGGAAAGATTTGAAAGGACAGTACCTAGACTCTAAAGATATGGCTGAAAATCAAAAAATCCAACTAACTGGTCAAGGAACAATGGATTTTCAAAGCTAAGGTCAAGCCTCTGCAGGGGAAAGGAAAACTGGGAAAAAATTAAGAGGTAGCCTATTATATTTCCAAACTGTGTGATATGCAGAAATAGCCTACACCTGCAGGATTCAAGAAAAAGTCACCATCCTAGAGGAGAGGTGTGGTCGTTGAGGCAACTCTGGATTCGTACTGTACTGTTTCTTCCATTGCTACTCAGAGTCATGATACTTTTATTGGGGTGGAAAGGCTGAGGACAAGCTGATGGGGCCTTGCAGAAATTCTAATAAAAAGAAGCCACAAAAATCAACTTACCTGGAGGCCTTCTTCAAAAGAGATAAAACTTTAAAAACTATCATCTTAAATGTGTGGATGCTTGCATTCTAAGAAGGACATAATAGTATAGCTATGCAGATTAAAAAAGAAAACATAAAATATAGAATTAATGAAAGCAAAAAAAAAAACAGACTGAATATTTGTGCAGTGTTTTTGAAAGGAATGGTAATTAAAAAACAATTAACATTTTTATAGCTGTATGACATAGTACATTCCCTTTCCCTTCCTACCATCCTGGGCACATTCCATTTTTATCTTCCTCGTCTTCCTCAGTGTCACCACTATCATTAGCATTCATTGAAAACCAGCTCAGTGTGAGGATCACAAAGGAAATATCATTTGATTACTATAAACCTTAAAAAGGCTTATAATCTAAAAAGGGAGAAAATGCCGATAAAAATAAAATCACTAGACACAGAGGCATGCTAATATAGAAACACAACCAGGCCATACCAAGAGATATGGAAAAAGTAATGTTGGTAATGAGTAGGAAGTCATTACCAGTCCCTTCTCCCAAATGCATAAAACGAGACCTTGTCCAGTTTAAGCCCTGGTAACATTTTAGCATAAGGACATGTCATTAGATGTGATTCAGAAGACAGTATTTATGATAATCACTGGTGGTGATTCAGCCCTTGAGGAAAATGTTCTTGTCTTCATCTAATACTATAACTTAGTAGCTTGAAAGTGTTAAATTTAACTTTCAGATCCTTGCTTCATACGTAGTAGTAGTTGAGGATTGGGGAAGTTTTGGTTTGTTAAGCCAGACTCTTCCTTTTTCCTACTTTCCTTCTTCCTCCAGAAAAGGAGCAGACCACTGTTCCCAGGTGGTCAGGGGAGGGTCTCCGGCACAAGTAAAGGCACTCACAGGTTGGGCATTGGTAAGAGTTTGGGGTAAGGTTGCCAGATTTAGCAAGTAAAATACAGGAGGCCCAATTAAGTTTTAATTTCAGATAAACAAAAAATAATTTTTTGTATAAGTGTATCCCATTTTTGTATAATATGTCCTATGCGATATTTACACTTATATTACATGGGACATCCTTTTGCAAAGAAATTATTTATTTCTTATCTGAAATTCCAACTTTACTGGACTTCCTTTATTTTACCTGGCTACCCTAATTTGGGGTCTACCCCAGGCTTGCCTTTGAAAATACCAGTTGAGACCCCACCTGAGTGGACTGGGGAGAAGCAGTTTATTGCACACTTGTGTTTCTTTACCCTAATGTTGTTGCTCCTCTGTAGTCAGAGAAGACACCCTGCTAAACTGATGCGTGGTGAGCTTGGTCACCCGTCTGCCAGCCAGTGAGCAGCTAGGATCAACTGCTGACCTGGAGACCATTCTTCTGTGAATCTAGCTTTGTGAGGAGGCAGCAAAGGAAAGACTTACTGACTGTTCCTCTTCTTCTGTCTTGAAGGGAAAAAGCTAGTTAACTATTTTGCTTTCAAATTACAAAATATTAAAAAAATGTTTTTGGAAAACAACCTAAATGTCCAAATTATAGTAATCATTGCTAATACTATAAATAATATTTAACACTAAGGGAAAATGTTCATCATATAACAAATGGAAAAATAGTATGTTCAGTATGATTGTGGTTTTGTTTTTTAAAAGCACATTTATGTAGAGAAAAAAGCTGACAGGATATACATCAAATGTAGGCCTAGATATTTGGATGATTTAAAAATTTCCTTTATCCATATTTTCTAAATGTCCTATAACAAACATACTACATTTGAAATAGAGAAACTAAGACATTAAGATTTTTTTAATTACAAAATCATCCTTTGAAAGAATTTTTGAAGTTATATTTAGTTTCTATAATACTCTTGTCTTGCAGAGTTAAACAGAACCTAGTTTTTTAGAGCTGAAAAAAGACTAAGAGTCACAGAGCCAAATGGCTTTTCCAGTAAACATCATGAGATTTATCTGTCACAAAATAGACAAGGTTTTCATGACTTACCTGAGAGGCTGCCCCCAGCCCTCTGTCTCAGATTGGAATGTTGGGTCAGCGATTGAATTCAGCAACCAGTCATTATGCATTAAAAAGTTCAACCGTTACTAGCTATCCATTTCATTCAGTGAGGCCCCTTTAGTATATGATATTTCTAATGTATTTGAGCCTAAATAATATTCTTCAGGTCAATTGCTTGTTCCTCTTTACAGTATGTAAAATGTTTCTGCTTTTCATCGAAGAAATGAGTCATTTGACGTTTGTATTGTTTTCATACAGCCGATGGAAAATGTCTGGTGTCGGTTGGTTTAGACGATTTTCACAGTATTGTATATTGGGACTGGAAAAAGGGAGAAAAGATAGCCACAACAAGGTAAGAAGCTGCCGGGGTCTGACGGCATCCTGCTGATTATCATACTTCAGTAGAGGTCAGTAGTTTTCATTTTCTGGTAAGATTTCAAGCTCAGATGAAATTCACATAGATAGCTTAACACCTAAGTGGAAACATTGCAATATTTCATGGTTTCAAACATGATTTAAAGCAGTTAACGTTTGTGTCAGGGAATTGGAAAATTCTGAAGTCCTTTCCAGAGAGTTGTTCATCACTTTGCTTTTAGTAACATATGCATTATCTATATCAAAGCTTTTCACCAGCAGTAGAAAAGCAGCTTTTCTCAGGCTTGTGCCTTGCCCCTTGTTTTTCCACTGTCTTAGCATCTGGTGAAGGATTGTCAATGTCACTGGAATCAGCAGTACCATTTGTCATGAGGCTGTGGCATGCTGGAAAGGAGGCCCTATCGTGTGCATCTGCCACTTGCTTTCAAAGCAGGCAGATTGTTTCCCTAATCTCCCCATCTTATAAATAGACTTTTCAAGACTGACGGCTGTTTATAGACCACCTGTCCTCCCTTACCCCAGCCTCCCTCCCTGCTGAATCAGCCCTAAGTCTGAACATTACTTTCCACTCCGACTTACATTGGGCATAGCTGTTTGCCCAGCTGTAGTCAGAGGTCAGAATAGCTGGCAGCCAAGGCCCAGCAATACAATTTGTTGCCGAAGGCAAGTTACCTCTCTGCTAGTTCTTCCCTGCAGTAACCAACTTCCTTTCCATTTTGCAATATAAAATCACTTTTAAGTGAATGGCTTTGAACCTCAATATTTACTTTTTAAATTAATATTTCCCTCCACAATATCAAATATGAGAAAAAAGGTTTTTGGCAATTGGCTTTAATGAATGAAGATCTATAAATTGCTAGAGACTCAGAGGAGGAGCAGATGGAGCCTTGAGGACTCCAGCTGATCGTCTTAGGAGAAAAAGAGAAGCTTTTCTGATGACTGCTATTGAGATGGAATTTTTGGCAGCAAATGGCAGCTCATCAATCCGCCTGCCCAAGTGGTTTTTCTTTCGTTTCTCTTTCTAGTATTCCTCCCTGTTGAATCACTGCCTCTAGTACTGAGATTCAGCTCCTGGTCAGAACTGCTTTCCTCCTAGACGAACACACTGAATTTTCGTTTAATATTTCTGATAACCTACCATCTACATTACAGATAATTTCAGGCAAAGCACTTGTCTGCATTTCAAAAGCAACAGAAATGCAATTTTCCTGCTAGAAAACTCTCTGCGACTGTGGGTAGCTCACCAGCTGTATGCCAGAAACAGTAATAAAAATGAAAGAAAGAAATATTTATTAATATAAAAAAGTATATATTTGACATGCTTCGTAGATAGTGTTACTTCTATTTAATTAAATCAACACAAAGTGACTTAACACCATTATGTTAATAATACAATTTATTTTTGGAATTTCTCCCAAGCCTTATGTCACATTCCCAAAACAGGACACCTGCAGAATTGCCCTCAGAGAACCTTTTTGCAATTGCAACATTAACCACTGCTCTTTCCAAGAAGTACTAGATTTTAAGATAATAAATAATAAATATTTATTAAATATTTACACAATATTCAATAAATATTTAATAAATATATAATATTAATAATAAATATTTATATAAATAAGTAACGAAACAAACAAATAAAAGTTCTATTTATGGCCTTAAGTTAGGGTACTTAAATAGATAGAAACTTTAAAAACAGAGGCACGAAAGAAGTGACAGAGAAACAGAGGTGATGCTTTACTGATGGTACCCTGCTGGATTCCAGGAGTCCTCATAGCTCCTGGGGGGCCTAATTTGCTCTCCGAGAATGGCTGACTCAATGACACCTCTCGCTGTGCACTTCTGTGTCTCAGTCACTGTTCGCGTCGCCACTAGCAAGGGTTAACAAGACACCTGCTTCTGGCAGCCTGCTGTGTCCTGGCAGGGTGATGTCCTACAACAATACCCATCACCCAGGATGTGAGATTTCCCGTCGGGAGGGGCGCAGTCGGTAGCCGTGATGGCTCCACCGGCAATGTTGCTGGTGCCTGGGGCTAACGTGTGTCTCCTGCACAACACTGCGCTCTCAAAAGTGCCCCCTCAGTTGTGAAAATGTTTAAATGAACCTACTTTTTATCAGCTCAGAGAAATTCAGAATTGGCACCTAGAGATTGCCATGAGCTTTGATCCAATCTATTTGAAAATTTCTTTGCATCTTTGCTAATTTTCATAGATGATTTGTCACCTCCATTACAAATGAGTTTAATTTTTTTTTTCCTTTTAAATGTTGTTCAGATTTTAGTCTAACATACGAGTAACCCATTTCAAAACCAAGGCCAATCTTTTTTTTTTTTTTTTTTTTGTGAGGAAGATCAGCCCTGAGCTAACATCCATGCTAATCCTCCTCTTTTTGCTGAGGGAGACCGGCTCTGAGCTAACATCTATTGCCAATTCTCCTCCTTTTTTTTTTTCCCCAAAGCCCCAGTAGATAGTTGTATGTCACAGCTGCACATCCTTCTAGTTGCTGTATGTGGGACGCAGCCTCAGCATGGCCGGAGAAGCGGTGCCTCGGCGCGCGCCTGGGATCCGAACCCGGCTCGCCAGCAGCGGAGCGCACGCACTTAACCACTAAGCCACGGGGCTGGCCCCCAAGCCAATCTTATATGGGCACTAGTTAAGTGGCCTAATATCAGTGTCAATGAGGGCAGAATAATGAGATAATTAATCAGGCGCCTCTATTATGTCCCTTTACTTGAATTTCCGTTGCACCGGTAGCATGACTTTGGGGGACAATGACATAATTATTGACATGCTTCATCTCAGAAGTTTCAACAGTAGGAATCTTAGGCAAAAGGTGCAGTTATCAAGGTGCCTAACAAGAATACTTCCAAAGTTAGTGTGAAATAGTTGTGCTACTAGAAAGCATAGGGACAAAATGTAGGCCCATGTAGAGCAGGTATGTAGAGCTTCAGAAAATGCATTTGTGTACTAGCTTCGTTGTTCGATCTGTTTTAGGTCCCTACCCTTACATACAGTTAGTGAATATGATGAAGTCTCCTGCATACCAAATGAACACCTTTTCTTTCTCACTTTCTTTTTTAAAAATGTGTATCTCTTGGGCCAGCCCTGATGGCCTAGCAGTTAAACTTTGGCACCCTCTGCTTCGGCGGCCCGGGTTCGGTTCCCCGGCACGGAACCACACCACTCATCTGTCAGGAGCCATGCTGTGGTGGCAGCTCACATAGAAGAGCTAGAAGGACTTATAACTAAAATATACAACCATGTACTGGGGCTTTGGGGAGGAAAAAAAAGAGAGAGGAAGATTAGCAATAAATGTTAGCTCAGAGCAAATCTTTCTCAGCGAAAAAAAAAAAAGTGTATCTCTTTAAAAATAACATTTATTATTTTTTGCTCTGTTTTCAAAATAATACATGATCGTTATAGAAAAGTTAGAAAGCATAGAAAAGCACCAAGAAGAAAATGAAAATCATCCATAATTCCACTGCCCAGACATAGCCATGGCTCATCTTAGCACATGTTCTTTAGTGTATATTCTTCTAGTGTTTTATCCATTTTTATTCATGAGGTATTATGCATACTGCTCTGTAACTGGCTTTTTTTTTCACTCACCAATATGTCATCTCACTGTCTTCTAATTTGTTACCTGGCTTATTCTATAATATTATCCGACATCATAAGCTATTTTAAGTCTTTTTTGGAGGTGGTGTATAAATAATCACTCAGTCTTCCTGTTGCGGGCTCCATCACGAAAGAAGGGAAAACCACATCTCACGTAGGGCTGGGCCTCTGTGCAAATGAAAGGGCTCCAACAGGAGATTTGGAAACCAACTCACCTGCTGTGCAGCTGCCCTTGGCTTCTGGAAGAGGGTCATTTCTTCTCGCTTCCCATGGCTTGCTGATAGGGTTTAAATGTGGCCATATGTGGTGAATTACCTATGAGTCAGGCTGGAGGAATTATCCTGTGTTAGGGCACCAGTACAGTCTTCTACATTCATATTCTTTCAGTTTAGGACCTATAAGTTTTTCCATTTTGTTTTTCTTACACACACACCTGCACACACAAACAGTTGTAGGCAGATTGCCTATGAATTTAACAAGTGTCTAAAGTAAAATAACAAGTATACAATGAGTGTTCTTTATTTAGATGTTGACATTAACTAAACATTTACATGCCATCATTAGTCAGTTTAGAACTATAGCCACAATAGAAACAACATTAGTGTTTTTATGACACCAAGAAATTAGATGATAACTAAAAAGTTCCCTCAAAAAAGAAGATTTTTCCCACTATCTAAATGTTTGACGTACAAACACAAACAAACAAAACAATGCTCTTTTCTCTCTAGGAATGTCATTTGTTGTATCTGTTGTCAATTTTCATTTCAGTTTTCTCTAGCATCTTCTCTCTAAAGTTTATATTAATGACTTAGAACCTGTGGGATTTTCCTTCAATCGAGAAATCTTTAGATGCTTAACATCTTTTATGGTATCTGATTCATTTCTCCTCTTTGTGTTAAGCACATTTTCTCTTCTCTTTTATCCAAACCTTTTTCTCTCTGTCCTGATTGTTCCTGATACATCCAGTGATGTATCTTGGCTCTAGGGTCCATGCTTCACTTTAGACTTTCAAAGAGACAAAGAGAGAAAGTTCAAAAATCAATTCCTTATCCTTTCCCTGCCTCTCACTGCAAGGCCCACATTCTTGTAGCCATAATAGGTATGGAGATGCTCTGTTCTTTACTTTTCTTTTAACTTCTTATCATGGAAATTTTCTAAGTTACATGAAAGTGGAGGAAATAGCATGATGGACTTCCTTGTATTCATCACCCAGCTGCAGCATCCTCCAAATGGTACAAATATCTCCCCCCTCATTTTTGTCTTTCACTTTTTTTTGATAGAATATTTTAAAGAAAATTCAAGACACCATGTTATTTGACGTGTATATACTTTATTAGACATTTCTAGCAGAAAAAGGCATATTTTTTAAAACCACCATGCCATTATCACAACTAACTAAAGCAGCAGTAATTTCTTTTATCTATTATCCAATTCATAATCAAACATTTCTGATTGTTTCAAAGAAGAAAGTTGGTTTTTCAAATCTGCATCCAGACAAAGCCCACACATTGCATTTGGTTGTTACATCTCTTAAGCCTCTTTTATTTTATAGCAGTCTCACCTTTTTCATGCCATGGATACATTTGAGGAACCCAGTCCTTTGACCTATAGAATGTGACTGATTCTTTATCGGAGCATTTCAGGCATTCCCCTGCATTTCCTATAAATGGTAGTTAGATCCATAGGCTTGATTAGATTCATGTCCAGTTTTTTCCTTAACATTTCATTCATAAATAAATCATATACCATATACTTCACCCATTTAAAGGGTACAGTTCTATGGCTTTTAGTGTATTTACAGAGTTGTGCAGTCATCACCACTCTCTAATTTCAGAACACTTTCTCTACCCCAAAAAGAAACCCCATACTCTTTAGCACTACTCTGCTTTCTGTCTCTATGGATTTTTGTATTCTAGACATTTCATACAAATGGAATCGTACCATATGAGTCTTTGTGACTGGCTTCTTTCACTTAACATAATGTTGTCAAGTTCATCTATGTCATAGCGTATATCAGTACTTCATTCCTTTTTATTGCTGAATAATATTTCATTGTGTGGATCTACCACATTTTAATTTATCCATTCATCAATTGATGGATATTTGGGTTGTTTCTACCTTTTGGCTATTAGGAATAATGCTGCTATGAACATTAATATTCAAGGTTTTGAGTAGACATATGTTTAATTTCTGCTGGGTATATACCTAGAAGTGGAATTGCTGGGTTATTTGGGAACTGTATGTTTAACATTTTAAGGCACTGTCTAAATATTTTTCAAAGTGGCTGCGCCATTTTACATTCCTACCAGCAATGGATGAAGGTTCCGGTTTCTCCACATACTCACCAATACATTATTGTCTGTCATTTTCATTACAGCCATCCTAGTGGATGTGAAGTGGTATTTCATTTTGGTTTTGATTTTCATTTCCCTAATGGCTAATGATGTTGAGGATGTTTTCATGTGCTTACTGGCTATTTGTACATCTTCTTTGTAGAAATGTCTATTCAGACACTTTGACCATTTTTTAATTAATATGTTTATTTTATTTTATTGAGGTCATATTGGTTTATAACGTGTAATTTCAGGTGTACATCATTATATATCAGTTTCTGTATAGACTGCATTATGTTCACCACCAATAGTCTAGTTTTTATCAGTCACCATACGTATGTGCCCCTTTACCCCTTTTGCCCACCCCCCCTACCTGCTTCCTCTCTGGTAACCACTAATCTGTTCTCTTTATCCATATGTTTGTTTATCTTCCACACATGAGTGAAATCATGCCATGTTTGTCTTTCTCTGTCTGGCTTATTTCGCTTAACATAGTACCCTCAAGGTCCATCCATGTTGTTGCAAATGGGATGATTTTGTCTTTTTTAATACTTTGTCCATTTTTAAATAGGGCTCTTTATCTTTTTATTAGTGAGTTGTAAGAGTTTATGTGTGTGTGTATATATATATGTATATTCTGGATACAAGTCCTTTATCAGATAAATGATTTGCAAATATTTCCTCCCGTGTTCAATTTTTTAGACAAAAATACCTCATAGGTACTTCCTGTTTCATCACATCAGAAGAAACGTAATCAATAGCATACCAGAGGGTCAGGGCAGTGGGAGTGGTACTTCCCAGGTACAAGCGATAGGGCTAGATTATCTGTAGAAAAACTTTAAAAGAATAATAAAAGCCAGTCTGCTTTTAATTATTCCCATGAGCAGCAATTCTAAACAATGTCAGGGATGGAATTCCTCTCTCTCAGGGCAGACTGCTCCTCCAGCATACCCCCATGGAACACCACTGCACAAAATGTGTTGTTGTCCTACTTTTAGTAAGACTCAGCTCACTTATGGGATCTGGTAGTATCAGCCTCATCCTTTCATTATAATTTCCCATCAATGTATTATCTAATGGCTGTAGCATCCCTTTACACCTGTGGGCTAAATTGACTATTTAATTAGAGGTTGAAAATGGTAATTTTCAAATTCTATCATTCATTCTTTTTTTTTTTAATTTTATTTATTTATTTATTTTTTCCTCAAAGCTCCAGTAGATAGTTGTATGTCATAGCTGCACATCCTTCTAGTTGCTGTATGTGGGACGCGGCCTCAGCATGGCCGGAGAAGCAGTGCGTCGGTGCGCGCCCGGGATCCAAACCCCGGCTGCCAGCAGCAGAGCGTGTGCATTTAACCGCTAAACACGGGGCCGGCCCTATCATTCATTCTTCATATTAGTATAATTCTTCTACAAATAAGAATTTTCCCTCATGAACCATTTGGTCTCTCTAAAATACAGTTCACACCAGAAGTAGTCCTTTAAATATTAGGGTTATTTGTTCTTTGTCTATGACTTGCAGATATTTTTCCCAGTTTGTCATTTGTCTTTTGAGTTTGCTATGGTGTTTTCCATCATGCAAAAGGTTTTTATTTTTAGGTGGTCAAATGTATCAATCTTTTCTTTGACTGCTTCAAGATTTTGAGACATAGTTAGGAAATATTCCCCAATCAAGTTAAGAGGAAATCACTTATAATTTCTTCTAATCTGTTATGGCTTTATCTTTACATTTAGATCTCTAAATTGTTTGGAATTTATCCTAGTATCTATTATGAGGAACAGATCCAATTTGATCCTTTTCCATATGGCTATCAAGGTGTTGCAAACACCATTTTTCTTTTAAATAGACTTTATTTTTTAGAATAGTTTTAGATACACAGCAGAATTGAGCAGAAAGTACAGAATTCCCATATACGGCCTCCTCCCGCTTCCCCCAAGTCCCCACCTCCCACCAGAATGGTAGATTTGTTACAATAGATGAAGCTACATTGACACATCATTATCACCAAAAGTCTGTAGTTTACGTTAGGGTTCGCTCTTGGTGTTGTACATTCTGTAAGTTTTGACAAATGTATAATGACGTGTCTTCCATGTAGTATCATACAGAATAGTTTCACTGCCCTAAAAATCCTTTGTGCTCTGCCTGTTCATCCCTCCCTCCCTTCCTCCCCTCTATCCTGGCAACCACTAATATTTTTACTATCTCCTTAGTTTTGCCTTTTCCAAAATGCCATATAGTTGGAACTATATGGTATAATTTCAGATTGGCTTCTTTCACTTAATAATATCCATTTAAGATTCTTTCATGTCTTTTCTTGGCTTGATAGCTCATTTCTTTTTAGCACTAAATAATATTCTGTTGTGTGGAAGTACCACAGTTCTTTTATCCATTCACTTACTGAAGGGCATCTTGGTTGCTTCCAAGTTTTGCCATTTATAATTAAAGCTGCTGTAAATATTCATTTGCAGGTTTTTGTGTGGGCATATGTTTTCAGTTACTTTGGGTATATACCAAATGTGACTGCTGGATCTTATGGTAAAAGTGTGTTTACTTTAATAAGGAACTGCCAAACTGTCTTCCAAAGTGGCTGTACCATTTTGCATGGCCACCAGCAATGTTTGAGAGTTCATTTTGCTCCACGTCCTCACCAGCATTTGATGACAAGCACCATTTATTTTAAAAGTTCCTCTTTTCCCCACTGATATGAGACCTTGTCTTTATTATATATCACATTTTAGTATTCATTTGGGTTTCT
Source organism: Ceratotherium simum simum (assembly GCF_057802395.1). NCBI lineage: Eukaryota > Metazoa > Chordata > Mammalia > Perissodactyla > Rhinocerotidae > Ceratotherium > Ceratotherium simum. Next base: position 29,377,095 of record NC_141910.1, on the reverse strand, counting down.
TTCTAGATATCTGTTTTGCCATTGGTTTGTCAATCAATTCTTGCACCAGCACCATGATGTTTTAATTATGAAAGCTTTATAAATTGTCTTAATATCCAGGAGAGCTACCCTTCCCATTTGCTCTACTTTTTCAGAGTTTACTTGGCCATTCCTGCTGGTTTATTCTTCATAAGAACTTTAAAACCTAGGTGTCTAACTCTGAATTAAATACAAACAAACACCAAATGCTCTTTTTATTGGAATCAAGTGGTATTTATAAACAAAGTTACGGAGAATTGACATCTTATGATTGAGTTTTCCATACCAAGAACATAGGATATATTTCCTTTTATAAAGTCTGCTTTTCCATCTCACAGATGTGGATTTTTTTTTGTTTGTTTTACTCATTTTATATATTGCACACTTCTTGTTAAATTTATGCCTTGACTTTTTTTTTTCCCCCTGAGGAAGAGTCACCCCAAGTTAACATCTTTTGCCAATCTTCCTCTTTTTGCTGAGGAAGATTAGCCCTGAACTAACATCTATGCCAGGCTTCCTCTATTTTGTATGTAGGTCACCGCCACAGCATGACTGACAAGTGGTGTAGTGTGCACCCTGGATCCGAACCCATGAACCCCTGCCACCGAAGTGGAGCGTGCTGAACTTAACCACTTCGCCACGGGGCCAGCCCCAATACCTTGACATTTTTATTGTTGTTCATAGTCTTATCTTCCATTATACTTTTCAACTGGCTATTGTATACATTAAGGTTATTGATTCTGCATTTAATTTTATATACTGCAACTTTACAAAATTATCTTGTTTGTAGTTGTTTTTATATTATTTTGTTTTGAACTTTCTAGGCATATAATTATATCCTCTGCAAACAGAAATAGTTTTATCTCTTCCATTCCAGCTCTTGTGCCTTTAATTTTTAAAATCATGTCTAATTGCATTAGTTAATATGTTCAGTACAATGTTAAATGGTAGTGGTAATAGTCTTGTTCCTGGCTTTATTGGGAATGCCATTAAGTAAGGATATGACTTTTGAGTTCACACAAACACACCATGAATAAGCTGCTGTTCCAGCACCTTCTGTTTTTAAAGAAAGGATAATGGCACACAACACCTGGAGAGCCAGCCTGTCTATAGTTGGTCTTGAATGAATATGGGTTTCTCAATGAGAGTCAAGGACTGCAGGGAAATATAAATGTCTAAGAGATAAGTCTGAAGCATCTATTAATTCCTACTTTATTGAGTGTTAATTGAGTGGTTTTTTAATCACAAATGAGTGTTAAATTTTTGTCAAATATCTTCTCAGCGTCTGTGAAAACTATAGCATAATTTTTCTCCTTATATATATTAATATGATGAATTGTACAATTTGATTACTTAATAATGAACCACCCTTGCATTTGGTCATAATGTATTATTTCTTAGTGTGTTATTGGATTCTCCTTGTTAATATTTTACTTAAGTTTTTTGTATCTATATTCGTAAGGGAGACTGGTCAGTCATTTTCTTCTTGTTAATTGCTTCTCTTTTATGTAATAAAAGCTATGTCCTAATATACTAGAGAAGACCATTAAATAGTCCATTAAGACCAGGAAACCCTTAGATTTTAATGTAATGACTCTATCCTCTAAAGCAGAAATTTCCTTGGCACTGTGGAATTCCAGGTCTATAGCTCCAGGTCTACAATAAATGCTCACATATATATTTGTCCTTCTTCTCTTGAGTTATAAATCTACATTTGTGAATGCACGGCATCCCAAAGTGCCTTGAATCAATATATGACATCATTCTCTCTCCATGGACGTGAGCCAAGGGCTTCAATTTCTAGTGAATACATTTCTAGCTGCAACTTCATTTAACCCAAAGTTATGCCTTCTGCAGCAAGGACATTACATTTGAAACTTCTCATTAATGCTGTTGCAGTGTCTTCTCCCTCCTCCTGTACGAGATCCCTGTACCCCGAGAATTACTCACAATCCTATGGCGGTGGCGTTAATTTAATCTTATGGAGACATTCTGGTCCATTTTAAATATTTCATTAATTTTTTTAAAGCACAATTAAGTAGCTTTTAGTAGCAATATTAGAGTAATAAGAAAGGGCTCAAACATGTGAAGAAAAGCCAAAGCTCATTATTTTAATGCAGACCCCATGTGTATTTTAAATTATCTTCTAATTTAGTTGTCCTGTTAGATGTGCTTAATGAAAGTTAAAACAAATGCATGCTTTTAATAAAACTCTGTATCATTACTTCCATCAAAACTAGAATCTTTTTTTCCTATTTGTCTCTTACAGAGGACATAAAGATAAGATATTTGTGGTAAAGTGTAACCCACACCACGTTGACAAACTGGTTACAGTTGGGATGAAGCACATCAAATTCTGGCAACAAGCAGGTACTATTTTTGAGGTTATCATTTACTCCAGCTGAAATAAAACCACCACCACTACCTGGCCTGTCTCTGCAATCTAAAATTAAAATGTGCCTAAAAGATATTGTCTCCCAAATTCACTTTGGACTGCTTAATGTCTAAGCTGTGAAACTTAGAACACTCTATATGATGCTATGCATATTCATCAATATCTAGAAAGCTTTGGAAAATGTTCTGCTGTAAAAATAATTATTTTTATATTTGGTCATCTGTTCTGAAAGCAATAATTATGTTGCACTACTGAGCAGAAGTAAAATAATCACGTCGGTTGGGTGAATACAATTTTCAGTGTTGTGAGGGTTCCTTTATTAATTTATCACTGAATTTAGCAAGTGAATTAAACCCTGACACTACACACAGTAGGTGGTCAAAATAAATATTTGTGGATTATAATGTTGGTAATAATGATGAGTAAATAAGCATGACAAACACGGAAGGATATCTTATTCTTCCCACTAATAAGCCATACCTGTTATTGCTATTGTTTCTGAATTCTAAGTATCAGCTTTGGTACCAAGCTCAATCTTATACTAGACAACATATAAATAAGCGCTGGTCAGTGCTTTCTGCTTTTAAAGAAGTGATGATGGCACCCAGCACGCCTGAAGAGCCAGCCTGTGTGTAGTTGTCTGGAGTGAGTCTGGGTTCCTCAGTGCTAGTCAGGAAGTGCAGGGAAATGTGAACATCTAAGGGACAAATCTGATGTACCTTCTCCTACACAGTGATTCATTTTTCTCACCCCAAAGTTGCTGTGATAAAAATTGAGGCAAAATCTATATAACATGTTTACGTTTTACATTCACAGCCAGTGCTATTTTCATTCTTTTTGGTCAGCATTCCTGAACACTTTCTTGGCTTCCCCAGGCACTTAGTCATTCCTTCCTCTGGCTGGCACTGAACTTGGTTAGACGCATGTCTCATTGGACTGAGATGCATAGTGAGTCCTCTGTCCAACCAGACCCTGAGTTTCTTGAAGGCAGGAACTCTTTCTTTTCATCTTTATACCCCAGCATTGACCACTGTGCCAATCACGAAGTAGGGATTCAAAAAACACTGAATTAATAAGTGAGTGAATGAGAAACCTTCTTACAATATTTTTGTTTATGATACTTTCTGCTTTTTTTAAACACCTTTATGTCCACAGAATATATAGACACATTGGGTTTTTCATTGAAGATAGTTACTCTTACATGCTCATGGAAGGTGTTAATTTTTTAAAAAGTGGTATATATTCCTGGTCCACTCTAGGTGGGGGCTTCACCTCTAAAAGAGGAATTTTTGGAAGTGTTGGAAAATTGGAAACAATGATGTGTGTTTCTTATGGGCGAATGGAAGATCTGGTGTTCTCAGGAGCAGCTACTGGAGATATTTTTATTTGGAAAGACATTCTGCTACTGAAGACAGTGAAAGCTCATGACGGGCCTGTGTTTGCTATGTATGCATTGGATAAGGTATGGTATATTTTTCAGAATTTGGTTTTCTCATCAGCTTTCTAAAATTATCAGGTAGTCTTAGAAAGGCCTACACCAAGAGGATGCCCGTATCTAAAAAGAGTACTATCTGAATTATGAAGTAGTTGTCATGAACTTCCAGTCAAGAAAGACAGGGAGGAGAGTACAAATATTTTTATAATTTGTCTTTCATTTATAATGATTTCATTATGTGCAATTTCTCTCCACTTTTTTCACACTTGGTCTTACTGGCTCTCGCTCCTAGGAACTCCTTAAGAAGTGTTGGGATAAATGTAGACACACACTAACAGAAGAGTCCTGAGAAATATTTCAGCATTGTTCTCATCCTTGGTGGCACAATGAGCAGAGATCTGGAAGTACCAAATGGTTAGATTATTGTCCCGTTCATCAGTTTGACCACAAGTTATGTTGATAACCAATTTGTTCCTTTGTAGACAGGTTCAGCTTTAACAAGAGTGTTAGAGTGAAGTTTTTTCACCAACTGTATTAGTCAGGGTTCTCCAGAGAAACAGAGCCAGTAGGATATACATATACATATACTGTATGTATACATGTGCATATACAAAAAGAAGATTTATTATGAGGAATTGGCTCACACGATTATGGAGGCTGAGATGTCCCACTATGCCGTATGTAAACTGGAGACCCAGGAGAGCTGGTGGTGTAATTCAGTCCAAATCCAAAGGCCTGAGAACCAGGGAGCCAATAGTGTAAATCCCAGATGTGATGTCCCAGCTCAATCAGTGAGACGGGGGAAAAAGGGGATGAATTCCTCCTTCCTCTGACTTTTGTTCTATTCGGGCTCTCAAAGGATTGGATGATGCCCATCCACATTGGAGAAGGCAGTCTGCTCTACTGAGTCCACGAATTCAAATGCTAATCTCATCCCGAAGCACCCTCACAGACACATACAGAAATAATATTTAATCTGAGCACCCTGTGGCCGGTCAGGTTGACACATAAAATTAACCATCCCACCAACCGTATTTCCACTGAAGCTCATCTTTGTCCTGGTCTGTCCAGCTACCCACCTGCCTTGCAATGTTTCTTTATAAAGATCACACGTACCTTCAGTGCTATGAAAACACTTTCTTCAATCAATTTACCAGAAAAATATCAATTTTTCATTCACTGCTAGTTTGCTGGTGGTACCAGTTCATCTGTGCTCTCTGACCTCCAAACAGTCTAAGCTACCCAGTACACCTAACTAAGCCAAGCCTCATTTTGCATCTACCTGTTCCCAGGTAAATATGCTGATCTACTACAGAAGTAGGTTCTTGTTAGATGTGCAACTATAATGGTTGTTTGAGTGGTTAAGCTGTTTTTTATTCGCAAATTTGTTTTTGTTAAACTGCAAATGTTAGAAAAGATTAAAGCAGAATGCAAAATTTTTGTATGCCCAGAAGTTGATGTGACATAACTTGTTTAAACTCTTTATTGCTTGGTAAGTTAAGCTGAAAAATCATGAGAAAAGACAAGGATATCACAGTATAATATACTTCATTTAAGTTTATTTTGGGGATTGAATCTCCCTGGGTGCAAAATCTATAATAAGAATAAGGATATTTAATGTAATAACCTTCTAAATATTATTTCCTTGTGAACTTCATTGAAACACAGTGAATTGAAAATTTCTAAGAAAATACAATGAATTATTCAGTATTTTCCTCAAAAAAGAAAAGACTTTTCTAAGAACAGTTGGTGTATATAAGTTGCCAGAAAGGAAAACTAATAAAGCCAAGAATCATAAGCTTAGAACAAGAATAAAGATCACTGTTCAGTAAAAAATATCCAATATGTTAAGCTTTTTACTTTCCAGGTTTTGTAAAAATTAATCTGGATTTTAATTATTGTGGAAATCGATGTCTATTGAACAAAATAGGATAGTTTTGTTATATGAAGTATCTAAGTTACTCTTAATGATAAATAATGATGTTTTCTGCTGGTAACAATCATTTTTAATTATGATGTTAATTCCAATTCATTCAGTAGGAGTCTATAAGATACCAGAAACTCTGCCAGGCTTTGAGGCTGGTCCTGTTCCATAGGAACCCATGTTCTAGCTGGGGGACCAGACACAGAAACGTCCATCCATGATCCAGGGTTGCCACGTGCCAACCAATGTGCTAAAGAAAGTGCAGGGGACACACAATGAGAATGTGCTTAATCCTGCTAGAGAAGTAGGGGAGAGATGTTTCCAGAAAATAATGTAGTGATATTATACATTATCATCAGATTTTCCAGTCTACTATACTTGGGAAGAAAACACAGACAAAGCTGCTTTACCCAAAGGGGAATCCTTTTCACGCCGGGTGGGTAACTTGTCGTTTTGATGTGTATATAATTCTTCCCATGTGTGCCTTCGCAGGGTTTTGTAACAGGTGGAAAGGACGGCATCGTGGAGCTCTGGGATGATATGTTTGAAAGATGCTTGAAGACTTATGCCATTAAAAGAGCAGCATTGTCAACTAGTTCAAAAGGTGCCACTTGCAAATATGCACTAGAAATCTTTCTGTTCATAGAGCTGGAAAAGATAGTACTAACATTCTTGGAAAACCATTGCCAAATCAATTCTCTTTCTTTCTTCCACATTCAGAGCTCTCAGCCCCTGGTGGAAATATCAAGGATGATTGCCTAGTACCTAATACTTTGGAACTATAAAAACAGAGTTTATATAACTGTCAATCTTTTTATTTTTTGTTCTATTAAATACAATATTTACAATATTAAATACAATATGTCCCCCCTTCCCTCAGGCTTACTATTGGAAGATAACCCTTCAATTCGTGCCATCACTTTGGGACATGGACATATCCTGGTGGGAACAAAAAATGGAGAGATCCTGGAAATTGATAAAAGCGGCCCAATGACACTGCTTGTTCAGGTACTATCTTTGTACATATTCTAAACCACAACTCACATCGGAGCCGGGACTAGGGTGAGGCAAGAGGGGCGCTTAGGGTACAAAATTTACGAAGACACTCACTTTCAGGGTCGTGCAAGAGCTGTATCAATTACCGATTGATGTGTAACAAATTGCCACAAATTTAGCAGCTTAGAACAGCACACATTTGTTGTCTTATGGTTTCTGTGGATCAGGAGTCTGAGCCCGGCTTAAGTGGATCCTGTGCTTAAGTTTGGGCAAAGCTGCAACAAGAGCCAGGGCCGTGGTCTCATCTGAGGCTCAGGAAGGATCCAGCTGAGGAAGGATCTGCCTCCACAGTCACTCGGGTTGTTGGCAGAATTCAGTTTCTTGTGGTTGTAGGACTGAGGGCTTCTGTTTCTTGCTGGCTGTTGGCCAGAGGTCACGTTTAGCTCCTAAAGGCTGCCCACAGTTCCGTGCTATATGGGGTTCCCTAATATGGCCACGTGCTTCCTCAAAGCCAGCAAGGGAGAGAGAAAAAATAGACACTACAGTCTTATGTAATATAATCATATCATCACATACATGTAATCATGAACATCTATCCCCTTTGCCATACTTTATTTGTTGGAAACAAGCCACAAATCATGACACACTCAAAGGGAGGTGATTACGCAGGAGTGTGAAAACCAGGAGGATCATGAGGGTCACCTCAAGAGTCTATCCATCACAGTTTGCTCTCTGCCCACCAATTAGTCATGTCCCTACCGCATGCAAAATACATTCCCCACCTCCCAAGGTCCCCAAGAGCCTTATCCCATTACATTATCTTCTAAAGTCTGTAATCTCATCATCTAAATCAAGTCCAGGTATGGATGAGGCTCCTTGGGTATAGTTCCTCTTCGTCTGTCAATCTGTAAAACTAACAAGACAAGTTATCTGCTCTGCACACACCAAATATACAAATGTCTCTGTAGATTTTGTGCCTCACTCTAGTCTCAGCCCTGTTTACGTAAACACGTTACATACTCCTTACCCTCCCACTCCCCTCAAGAATAATATTCAGATACAAGCAGATTAAAATAAACATTAACAAAATCCTCAAAGATCAAAGAAGTGGTAATATCCCACCTGAGGGGGTGGTGGTATGTGGAGGTGAGCAGAGAGTCCTGCCCGATGTGGTGATGGATGGACCTTGTTTATAGATGGAAGGGGCACAGGGAGGGGTGAAGGTGTGTTCAACAGTTGAAGTAAAAGCATACGCACTGATGATGTCAGCTTCAGGACTTCTGTGGGTCCAGTGGAGGAGCTTCGCCTCCTTCCCCTGACACGATTCATACCTGTGGGCTTGCTGTGTTAGAGATGAACTCCAAAACCCCACTGAGAGGGGCCCTCTGATTTGCTACACCCTGGTCTGCATGCACATCATGGCTCAGAACACTGTGAGGTTTTAAAAATGCGTGTGCTCGAGCCCCACCCTGGATAACCTGAACACGAATCTGTGTTTAAACAAAAATTCTGTGTTAAAAACAAACCTCAAAAGCGCTCTTGCTGACTGTGTCAGGCCGCAGGGTTGAGAACTCGGCTGGAGACGCGTCCTTGAGATGTGACTTGTTCTCCAGCTGCTCTTGCTTTGCTTGTTTCCTTCCAAACGAATTTCTTTTCCTTTCTGGCCATGACTTCTTATTTAATTTTATTGAAAACTGTATATTTCCTTTTAATCTTTAAATTTGAGACTTTAAATTGTTTCCATACATGCTATATTGCTAAATATTTTGTAAGATTTATGCTATGATATGATTTAAACAATACTGTAAGATTTAAGTTATAGTTGAGCTAATTTTGTTTAAGTATGCTTTAAACTTGGCAATAAAGACTTTTCACTTTTTTGCTCTATACAATTCTATTCTTTCCTCTATTTGTTTCTATTGCTCTAGTAATAAAAATAGTCACAGGTACCATTTATTGAGCGCCTACTATGTGTCAGGCAGTACTCTTGTACAAAATTGCTCATCTCCACAACAGATAGGCTCCGTTGAAATTGTTTTATAGATGAGGGACCTAAAACCTGGTAAATTGCCCACAGCCACATGCACAGAACTGCAGAGCTGGGTTTCAAACCAAGGTTTGTCAGATACCAGAGCCCTTTCTTTTTCACTATGACAGGCTGGTCCCCAAATGTCTCTTAGCACGGAGACTGCAGGAAAGCAGTGCAGAAGGTGTGGTCCCCTGAGCTATGGGCGGGCGGTGCGGCTGGTGGAACCATCTTCTCTCCTTACATGTGTACCATTCTTTTCCTTTTGTCTCAGCATCTCTCTTTCCTCTTCCGGCCTGTCACTCATTTGCTGTTTCCCCTAGATAAAACTCAGTAGTTCAATTCAATCAGTGTTTCTTGGGCTCCTGCCGAGATCTGCCCTGTGGTATGTGCTGTGCGTGGTGGAATAGGGGTTCCTGCTCTCTGGGGGCTCAAAGTCCTGTTCTGAGAGAGGATAGACACTGAGGGAAAGTTAAGAAGCAGTAGAGGCAGCATGATTAAGACCATCAACTCTCTTACTGTGGGAAGATATCAGAACCACTTTTCCAGTGTCAGTAGCATGGCAATCCAATGTCACTTGGAATGGACTGCTTATTTTTTGAGAGAAGGAAAGCTAGTTTGGGGGAGGAGAGAAATGACATGAGGTGACTTCTGAAAATTCCCATTGTAAATACTTTGAATATAATCAGCTCTCAATTATTATCTCTTTACCAACTCTTTATTACAGCTCTATGGGTGATCAGTAGGAAAGTAAGATCCCATGCTCATTTCCTTGTGCCACTCAAAATACTTCCAGCCTGCCTTGCTCACTGTCCATTCCTGTATTATACAGGAGTTAAGATAATCAGATTAAGGAGATATAATTTTTAATATATGAGGCAATGGTTTGAAAGGGTCTCAGAGCCCCACAACTCTGTCTTTAAGCAAAATTTACAAAGGGACTTGGTCTGTAAAAGAGATCCAAGCAGATCCGGTCTGGGAGGCAATGGAAGTTGCCCTGACCCATCCTCTGACTGTGACCTTGGGGGTGGGAGGCTTCTGAAGGGAAGAAAACTAGAAAACTAGGGACGTAGGGTGCTCCAAACCCAATACATTCAAAAACGATATCCCCACCCTTCAGCCCTTCTCAGATATTTGAATATCAGCTGTATTTGGAACATTGTATTTTCTGCCAAATTACTGTTTTGCTCAAACAGCTTCCCAGTTAAACCGGAATCATCCAGTTTCTCTTTGGAAAGCCACCTGTTCCCCAAAGCATTCCAACTAAACACCTTTCGGGTGTCTGTGCATAGTCTTCTTTTTTGCTTTACTAAGCAGAGCCTTTTTATAGTTAGCCACTAAAAACAGAAATTCCATAAACAATCTGGCCTGTTTTATTGCTCTGTACACTAATCTATTCTTTACACTGCTTTACTGAGTGATAAATTATAGGAATCAGATTCATTTTCTCCCTAATTGTTCATTTTTTAATACTGTTTTATCTCGGTTATTATTCTAATAAGTGTATTTGTGATAAGATATAGGTATGTGGAATTGGTCCAATGCCTATTAATTAAGCAGTTTTCTGACGTTCACTGGATAGAACAGTTTGTGAACAAATGCTGAACCTGAGCTGTACCCAGGACACGTGAAATGAAAATTTGGCTCTCTTTATTTCTGTGCTGCCAAATGCTGTACATTCAAAGGATGAAAACTGGATTAACAAGAATATTGCTGTCCAGTTCCTCTGACAGAGATAGGTGGTACCTCCATCTTTTGGAATATGGTTTTATTGAAGGAAGTGGTTTGTGTCATTGTGATCAAGCAGTTTTGCAAGGAGGTACATATATACTGTGTTTATTCAATGTCAAACAACAGGATAAACGGAGGGAATTTCATTATTCACCCAGATGTTTCTAAATGAGAAGATGTTTGGCATCATATAAATAAAACTTCAATGAGTCTGTATTTTGCATTCCAAATGAATGCTTTAGCATTTAAGTTTTAGATTTAAGTTCAGATGAAAAAATTATTCGGTGCAATCATTTTGGCTCAAAGAAGCTCAAACTGTGTTTATTCATATTTGAACCTGTTTGGAATATTCTTGGGCTGAATATGCAGCACAAAGCTGCAGAAAGGCTAGACAAGAAGCATGAACCGAGTTGATGTTGCCCCATTTCCTCTCCCACAGGGGCACATGGAAGGAGAAGTGTGGGGGCTGGCAGCTCACCCTCTCCTGCCCATCTGTGCAACAGTGAGCGATGATAAAACACTTCGCATCTGGGAATTATCTTCCCAGCACCGTATGCTGGCAGTACGGAAACTCAAAAAAGGTACGTGACATCACCTTACACATCTGGAAAAGTATTCACAAATAACAGAATGTGTTGGATTTATTCATTTATTCAACTAATATTTACTGAGAGCACCTGTTTTAGGCCCCAAAATATGCTAAGCAATGCAAATTCAATGTTTGTTGCTACAGTTATAACTAAGCACTTGTAGAATTATTCCAGAAGGCTGGCCTGATCCATCGGTGCCCAGCTCTATTATTCACTTCATTTTCCTTGTACTGCACTGCACAGACATTTGCCACCTGGGGGCAATATGTCCTTCCTCTTCTCAAGAGCTGTGAAAGTCAGTTGAAACACATCAGCTTGTGAAGAATACTGTTTATCTTTGTCTAACAATCTCCAGAATTGATTTTATTAGTGAAAAACAAAAGTCAGCTATACAAAAAAAAATACTTAATATCAAGAAATGAGTAAATATGTATTGAACACCTATATGCACTAGAACTAAAAGATATAGCAAGAAGTACAAATTCGGCAAACATTTATTGAGTAGATTCTATGTGTCAGGCACTGGGGATCCCACGATGAGCAATCCCGTCTCTAGTGTCAGAGAAAGACAAGATTTGAACATAGTCCCAGCAACAGATGGTCCACTCAAACTGGGTAATTTGAGGAGAGTCTAAAAACAGGACTATTTGTAAAGGGGTGGATAGGGTGTTGAGAAATGACCAGGGATAGTGCAGCGCTATGCAGCTAGTAACAACTGGGTACCATTACCAGCCTTGAACCTGAAGGGGCGAGAGGAGGGAGCAATTGCTGGAACCTTGCAAGTGAGAGCTACGTGAGATGACAGCCTGACAGGAGCTATGACCATCAGCCCAGAGACTCAGCCAGCATGCAGTGACCCTGCAGGGAGGCAGCTAGGGGAATACATACTCCAACTTCCCTATCCTTCCTTCCTTCCTTCCTCCCGTCTCCTACCCATGCTTCCCCTTGTCCAAACCCAATCAGAAGCCAGAGGGCAGGGGAGCCGCTTGATGCAGGCCAGCTCCAGGCACAGAGAAGGATGGAGAGTGGATGTGGAGAGACAAACCGAAGATATCTGGTACAGACAAAGTACTATGGAGGCTCAGAGGAAGGCCTGCTGCAGGGATGGCTTCATCAGGAAGGAAACATGAGAGCTGAAGCTTAAAGGATTTGTGAAAGTTCTTAAGACAGGAAAGGATGAGATGTGGGGGTCTGACTCTAGAGTATTTGTAATGAGTAGTTTTATAAGCAGAGAGACATGGGGAGTGTATTCTAGGTGGGTAAAATAAAAACGGTGTTGAGACAGTAGTAACAAGATTAGTAGTAACAATATGGCTAATATTGCTGAGCCAGCAACTGTGCGAGCAATTTGTGTTTGGTCTTCATGGGAACCCAATAAGTCAGGCCATTATTATTACCACTTCCAAATTAGGAAACTGAGGCACAGAGCGCTTAAGTTGTTTGCCCAAAGTCACACCACTAGTAAGTGATGGAACTGAATTCAAACCCAGACGGTGTGTCTTCGGAGAGCCCACCTGTGGTCACTGTGTGATGCTTCCTCCCTCCGCCATATTCTCTCTCTTTACCCTGGATTTCTGGGCCTTAGTAAGTGGTGGAGCCAAGACTCAAACCCAGGTCTGACTCCAAAGCCCATGCCCTTAACCCCTACAGGATTGACTCATTTGGCCACTACTTTATATTGGGGAAATGATAGACCAAGTCCTCATTGTGAGTGACTTGAATATCAGACAATGGACTTTATTCACTATGTTAAAAATTAGTTCAAAAGAGCAGCTACTAACATATCTTAGATAAGATTCAACCTAGTTTACAGCTGTTGTCTCGGTGTAATTATTAATAGCTCTCCCTTTCACTTTCAAAAGTATCCTGGTTTGTACAATAAATTATATGGTTAACCTAATCTTGATGAGGCAGGCTCATCTTTTTGTTCTCTCAGCAGTAGCACCATGCCTGACTCATAGTAGGTAAATAACTGTTTGCTAAGTGAATGAATGAATGAGTGATGTAATTTAGATGAGGCAATTTTAACGTTATTAGTATGAACATAGCTTTCAGCATACCATGAACAGTGACTGAGGGGTGTGTATGGAAGCTTGGTTTGGAATGCCTTAGCACGAGGCTGCATGACTGTCCCATCCCTGGGGCTATGTTTACCAATCTTGACAATAAGAATGGGGGGCGGGGAGGGGCGCATATTCTTAAATAGGATTCCTATTAAAACTACCTCCACAGAGTTCATACTCCTCATTCAGCAATGTTTCCCTGTGGCCCTACAAAGCAGTAGAAAACATTGTTCACGTAGCACCGTTGACCCATGCTTATTTTTATAGACACCTCTTGAGAGAATGTTGTCCATATCCCCCCACTCTTCTCCTAAGAGAAGAGATAGGAACAAAGTCTTTCACCTCTAGAATTATGCATTGTGATCCATGTATCAGATAATTGGAGTCACTAGAGTAGAACAACAAGGTTCTCTAAAGCACATTTTGTGTGTAAGGCATGATTTAAAAAAAAATAGTTTCTAGAAATTTTATTACAGAACTCCCATTCTTAAGTATCATCTCTTCTTCTCACGGGAGCAAAGATGCTGGTTATATTAATCCTTTGAAAATCCCAGATATTCAGATATTAAGAAATAAATGGATAAAACTCAAAGAAATTAAAAATGTATTTTTAACATTATGATCATTGTCCTTGGGTGTGGAGGGAAGAGATGTTTTAAATTATGAAATTGTATTTCTTCTCACGAGTAGTGTTAAAGACACAGTCACATGTCCATGCATAATGCACATATGCAAATTTCTCCATCTTTTCATTTGGTTTGTTTGATAGTAAAGTCATGAATAATAACAGTTTTCTTTGTGGATTCTTTTATAGGTGGAAGATGCTGTGCCTTCTCCCCTGATGGGAAAGCCTTAGCAGTTGGCCTGAATGATGGGAGTTTCCTGGTGGTAAATGCTGACACTGTTGAAGACATGGTCTCCTTCCATCACAGAAAAGATATGATCTCTGATATTAAATTTTCAAAAGGTGAAGATGACAGCAAACACTTTAAAAAATGTATTGGGACAAAAAATTACAAGAGTGGACTATTTTAAATGCTTCCTTGACCTTTCCTCCATTTTAAAATGCTAAGTTCCTGGCAATAAATTCCCATATAAAATGTTTTGGTGTTAACTACACATTTTTCTGTATAGATACAGGAAAATACCTTGCTGTGGCATCCCATGACAACTTTGTGGATATTTACAACGTACTTACAAGCAAAAGGGTTGGCATCTGTAAAGGTGCTTCAAGTTATATCACACATGTTGACTGGGACTCTAGAGGTAAAGTATATTGTGGCCTTTAAAATGTAATTTTTGTTTTAAAAAAGTCAATGTCCTTTCATATATTGTTTCCAGAGAGAACAGCAGTTGAGTTGTAGAGAAAAACAGGGGAGGAACCCACAACAATATAAATGGTTGTAATTTTAGAACCCAGAGGCAGCTGCTAATAACATTTTGAGTATTTTTTCCATCTTTTAAAGATTTTATTTATTCAGTTTTTTCCCCCCAAAGCCCCAGTAGATAGTTGTATGTCATAGGTTCACATCCTTCTAGTTGCTGTACATGGGACTCGGCCTCGCGTTGGACGGAGAAGTGGTGCCTCGGGGCGCTCCCGGGATCCGAACCCGGGCCGCCAGCATCAGAGCGCGCGCACTTAACCGCTAATCCACGGAGCCGGCCCATTTTTCCATCTTTTAAAATTATTATTATTGTTATTATTAATTCAAGCCGTTGAGTTTTAAGACAGCTGAAGATATATGATGCTTTCTGTTACCATAGCAAGCCACCACCTCACCTTTGGGTTCGGCATGCTGTGTCCTTGCGTCTCCTACTGCTTTCTCTTTTCCTACCAGTGCTCCACCTCCCAGAGAACTACCCAAGAAATCTCAAGCAATTTTCATCCTTCAGTAGAGGTAGAAAGCTACATTCAGCTCATCTAAAGTTTCTCTGCTCTCTAAAACTCCCAACCTACCGCCTACCTTCTCCAAGTCATGCCCCCAAACACCATGGGGATATGTCTATTTATTTATTTAAGAGATCTAGCTTCTACCAAAGGCAAAGTCTTAAGCCAGAAAATGTGGAGGATCCAGAAGTTAATTTAGTGAAGGAGACATACTTGTACCTGAATAATACAAGAGCAGAAACTGGGCAGTAAGAAATGGTGAGTCACAGAGGAAGTGGTGAGCAGGGGCTCAGAATGAGGCAAGTCATAAGCACCCAGGGTAGAGCACCAGTGCTATAGGGTGGGTCACTTTTAAATCCCATCCCAGGGACTTGGCTGGTATTACAGTTTGGGGCAGGCATTTAGGAGTGGGCAGGATCCCAGTTTTCAAAGAAGTTTTAGTCCACTGTGGTAGCAAAGGACGAAGCCCAGTGGTGTGCTCTGAGGACACACCTCCCAGGGGCATCTGTGAAGCTTCACAGGAGTGACCTTTAGATGATCTTGAAAGATGAACAGAAATTCACTAGATGACGAAGTCTAAGAAGAGCATTCCAGATAAAGAGAACATGGTGGGCTAAGACATGGAGATGGGAAGAACAGGGGGAATTAAGAAATAGTAGGGCCGGCTCCGTGGCTTAGCGGTTAAGTGCGCGCGCTCTGATGCTGGCGGCCCGGGTTCGGATCCCGGGCGTGCCCCGAGGCACCACTTCTCCGTCCAACCCGGGGCCGAGTCCCACGTACAGCAACTAGAAGGATGCGGACCTATGACGTACAACTATCTACTGGGGCTTTGGGGGGAAAAAATGAATAAAAAAAAAAAAAAGAAATAGTGAATGATGCTGAGTGGCTGATGGCTCCAAGAGTGGCGAATGCAGAGAGGCAGACGGAGACAGAACATAAAGGAACTTTTACGTCAAGCTAAGAGGTTTAACGCTAAACTTTCTGTTGCAGGCATTAGGTAACTCTGAGGAATTAGGGTTGGGCATTCTCTACTGTCTCTACCAAGGGGGGGTGAGTGACCCTGCCATAGACTGATCCTTCTGCCAGGCAGGCATTTAGTTGTAACTGTACTTGCTGCCCCGGAATTTGGAAGTCATTTAAGCTTTACAACCTGCAGGTGTTTTATGTAGTGTACTATATGGGAAGAAAGCAGGCCATTTATTGTAAGAGGTGCAAGTCCCATCAAGGGCAAAGGGAGATCAGATAAGTCCCTTTCACTTTCATGTCCGGATTGTGCCGGACACAGTGCCGAGGGCTTAGGCTGGCATTTGTGATTGGGCAGGATGCCGGCCGCCTGAGAGTCATCTAGGGACCTGTGAGGCTGAGGGGGTTGGTGGAAGCAGCCGCTTCTCAACCCCCTTCTTCGATATTCTCTGCTTTATTGCTTAAGAAAAAAAAAAGCAGTGATTTTCCCCCCTATTTATTCTCTGGCTAACATCACTGGATACACCTTTTTGGGAGAAAGATTTAGAACAGTCAGGGCCAGCCTCATGTATACATAGAATAGAGTACAGTAAGTGTTATTTAGAATCACACACATGCTCACACACACACACTCACACGCAATACCTGACACAAGTTGTGAAATCCCACCACTACAATGACCATTAAAGGTTAAACCCAATTGTTATTTATATATTAGGGAGTGAATGGCTAAGAGAAAATGGGACATATGAAGAGTAAGTTTTGATTGGGAGGATTTCTTTAAAATTGTTTTTAATTGTGGTAAAATATACATAACAAAATTTACCATCGTAACCAGTTTTAAGTGTATAGTTCAGTGGCATTAAGGACATTCACATTGTTCTGCAACCATCACCACCATCCATCTCTAGATCTCTTTTCTTCTTGTAAAACTGAAACTCTATACCATTAAATAATAATTCCCCTTTCCCCCCTCCCCCAACTCCTGGCAACCACCATTCTACTTTATGTCTCTGTGAATTTGAGTACTCTAGGTACTTCATATAAGTGGAATTGATAGTATCTATCTTTTTGTAAATGGCTTATTTCACTTAACATAATGTCCTCAAGGTTTACCCATGTTGTAGCATGCGACAGAATTTCCTGCCTTTTTAAGATTGAATAATATTCTGTTATATGTATATACCACATTTTATTTATCCTTTCATCCATTGATGAATACTTGGGTTGCTTCCACATTTTGGCTATTGTGAATAATGCTGCTATGAACATGGGTGTACAGTTCTTTTGGGTATGTACCCAGAAGTGGGATTGCTGGATCAAATGATAATTCCATTTTTAATTTTTTGAGGAACTACCATACTGTCTTCCACAGCAGCTGTGCCATTTTACATTCCCACCAACAGTGCACAAGGGTTCCAACTTCTCCACATCCTCACCAACACTTGTTATTTTCTGTTTTTTCTTTTTAATTGATGGGAGCCATCCTAATGGGTGTGAGATGGTATCTCATTGTAGTTTGATTTGCATTTTGAGAGGATTATTATTATTTTTTTATTATGCAAATGTATAGGCCCTTTGTTGGATGCTAGGGATATAAAGAAGAGTAAGTCCCAGATGGAAAGAACAAGATCTTGGCCAGGATCAGTGAGTTGCCCCATGGAGGGGCCTGGGTGAAGGTCTGTATAAGGGCCCTCAATTTGGAGCCATGACTTTGCAAGGAGAGAGGCAAACCTCATTATTTCCATAATTCTTCCCAAAGCCAGCCTCTGTGGTCCAGCCAGAGCTGAAGGTGATGGAAAAGGCACTGGGAGTAAGGAGGCCAAGGTCTTTGAAAAGCTACCTCGCCTCTCGTCCTACATGGCCCCTTCAGTCAGATGAGACGGTCAGACCAAATGGTTTCTATGGACTGAGAGGAGAATAGAATGCTTTTGATATTCAGGGAAGAATTATGCCATCTGGAAAATAAGAGCAAGTGTGCCCATGAGTCTTCTCTGGTTTAACTCCAATTTCATTGCCATGAGACATGTGTCATATTGATATTCTTGTGCTCCTGATATCCCGGTTCCCTGACCTCAAGCATGTGCCCTGCTGCCTCAAGACTAGCCTAGCTTTTCACAGCAGGCCTCAAGAGTTTGGCAAGGATAGAGAGCAGAATTTAGGAGCAAAGATGGGTTTCATTCCTTTGATCCTGTCAAAAATAGTGAACGCATTATCTTGTCAAAAATAGTGAATACATTTGCCAGAGCCAGCTGGCTCGTCAGGGGTGGGGAATGGCGCAGCCGCCAGCCTCAGAAGCCTTTTGTGTCCATGGCAACCACAGGTCCTAGGAAAATCAAAAAGCGCATCATTGGGCTTTTGCAGGAACATCAGCTACCCCAGAATGAAAGCCCCTGCACAGAATGCTTGAGAAAGAAAGAAATATATGGAGAGAGCTAAAACATGGAAGGATATTTTCTAGCTGCTATTAGCTCATTTCCAGCAATATCAAGACTTTAAGATCTTTTACCAATTAACAGCTTGAGCCATAATAGGATATTTCATTTCTATTTTCATTACAAAGACATGATATGTTTGGTACAGTTAGTACCAATTTTTGGAATTGTTCTAACTTGTAAGTTATATAGCAACTGGGATGATATGTATGAATCATTTTGTGGATTATAAAGCTCTGTGCACCTGCAAGATGTGTGATTTATTATACCTGCTTAGTATTGAGGACATCTGTCTCTTTCAATTCTATTATTCTGTGTGAGTAGACATTTCTAGTCAATAAAAATATCAGGATTCTGAAAGAATAGGTTTGCTGTTATTCAGGGGCAAATTATACATGGCTTGTACAGACTTTTTACTTTTTCCTTCTGCTCCTGCCCTCAGAATATTTCAGTGGTTATATATTACAGAGCAGCAGGCAGTGGAAAAAAAGGAGCGGTGACCTAAATATTTCCTCTGTGCTTAAAAAAAGACAGTGTAGTAACAGCAGTAAAGAAAATTTGGGGGGAAAAACACATGCATAATTCCACCTTCCTAACACAGCGTGGTTGGGTTTTAAAATTTTTCTTCATATCCTTGGCTGCAAAGAACAGAAACCCACTCAAACTAGCTTAAATTTAAAAGTAATAATAGGGGCTGGCCTGATGGCATAGTGGTTGGGTTTGCGCGCTCCGCTTCGGTGGCCTGGGGTTCGCTGGTTCGGATCCCAGGCACAGACCTGCGCACAACTCAGGCCATGCTGTGGCAGCGTCCCATATACAAAGTGGAGGAGGATGGGCACAGATGTTAGCTCAGGGCTAATCTTCCTCAGCAAAAAGAGGAAGATTGGCAACACATGTTAGCTCAGGGCCAATCTTTCTCACCAAAAAAAAAAAAAAAGTAATAATAAAGGATGAGTTTATTGGAAAGATATGGGGATATCTCATAGAATCCAAGAGCAGGAAACAACATCTCCTGTGGAGCTGGCTTCAGTAGAGAACTGGAAAATGCCTAGAAACCAAGCAGGCCCTTCCTCTCCTCCTCTCCTGCCCTCAGGCGGCTCGTCTCAGTGTCCACTGCTTTCCTGGGTCTGGTGTCTGCTTTTAGCCCCTCTCTCTGCACAAGCAAGCTTTCCCTAATTCATTTGCATATGGCCCAGTCTCCGTTGCCCCAAAACGCCACCCTCATTCTCAAAGTCCACATCTACTCCCAGCTAGGCACCCACTGATTCAGCCTCCCAGATTCCAATTTCCCAGGAGAGAGAATTTGATTGCCCAGCCCAGTCCCCAACCTAGCCCCTCCTGGGTCAGCATCCACCTCCAGAGCACAAACATGACCACAGGGGCCCAGCCCTAGGTGAGAGCAGTCCTCACGGTAGAGGCACGGGTTAGGTAGGTACCCACAGGTGTCCACAGTGCTGCACAGCCTTCTGGTGCATGTTTATTGTGGTTAGATTTTCTCATATTTTTGCAATCAAAAAGTACTTCACTTAGCTATTTTAATAGTTTTTGGGTTTTTTCCTTTTTTTTTTAAGTAAAGTATGATCTTTGAAACTATGGTGTAAAGTGAGTTGTTGGGATTATCTGCGAGTTACAATCCTTTGATTTCTCTAGGATCTCATGGCCAAAAATCATGTAAAATTAGCCACATTCAAAGAATGTTTTCATTGAATCGTTGAATCCTTTTTCCAGATCCTTTGTTATTTGCAGACACTCTTGAGAATCCTAAAAATATGCTTTGCAGATATATTTAGTTCATTGGAAAAATATTGATTACTCATTTTCTTATAATGCTAAATAACCAAAGGTAATTTAACTCCCTTTTTTCTTTTCTCATTAGTGTATGTTCAACCATAAAGTCAGGAAAATGGGCCTATTTCAGAGAAAACATTTTCAAATTCACTTGCTCCTCACAGCCAAGGCAAAACCCCCTCATCACTATGTTATAATTCAGCAAATTAAAAATGATTAAGGTTTTCAGTTGAGGAATGAGAGAACCTTGTTTTTAATAAGTCACTTAGAAATAGACCTGTAACTCCTGAAGGTTAGCCAGGCTAGACTTCAGACCTAGGGTGCCCATCTAGATGTTACAGAACATGATACAAAGCACAAAGTCCTTATTTTGGTATTATTTTTCCAGAAGGACGTTTCAAGACTACTAGATGTACATAGTTATGGAAAAAAGAGAGAGGAAGAAGAAATGTTATTATGTATATATATACTGAATTATTTACAGATGAAATATTAGGATATCTGAGATTTGCCTCAAACTAATCTGGGGTGAGGGAATGAGTGGAGATTCATGAAACAGGGTTTGCCGTGTGCTAATGACTCTTGAAGCTGGACAATGGGCACGTAAGGCTTCTTTATACTATTCTCGTTTCCATATATATTTGCAATTTCCCATAATTAAAAAAATGCTGAAAAAATACTAGAAAGTGTGTATTTTGAGTCATTTAAATTTCATGCCATAAAAGATTACTGACGTGGTAGGAGGAGAATTAGGAAATCTGATCTTTTCAACATGAATCAAAATGGATCCAAGATTATAATTTTACATCAGACTGAAAGACTGTTTTTGCTCGACTTTTTGTTTTTAGAAAAGTCTTAGATTTCTTTACAAATGTTCAAGTAAGATGAGGGAAAGGGAATGAGCACTTATAGCTTGTTTTATGTGTCCTTACCTTCCTGTTTCTAAACTTTAAAGGGCAAATTTAGAATTTAGACCTAATAAATGTGAATGCTCGCAACAAGGTTCTCACTTCCAATGCCATAATTCTTGCCAAAGCAATTTGCTTTTACTACATCTCTGTGCTAGGAGGCAACAGGGAAAAAGAGCAAAAAATAGATTTTTTCAGGCTTTGGAAAAATAGCTACTTTCAGTGCAACAGAGTAAAACATAGCAAGCTTGATTCTTCTGTTTTTTAAAAACATTCAAGGGCAGATTTTATGAGATCCATATTCAAAAAATCTTGACTTTGGGCTTTGTACCATGCCATATAATTTCTTTTACATGCACTTCTGGATAATTCAACATGTATTTACTCAATTTATGAGACTTTGATTAAAATAAATCAAAATAGTTGCAGTCATGCTTATCACTTTATAATAAAAAGATAAATGCAGAGTTTAATTTTCTCTCTACTTCGTTCTGTCATAACAGGAAAATTATTACAAGTTAATTCGGGTGCCAGAGAACAACTCTTTTTTGAAGCTCCAAGAGGCAAACGGCATATAATAAGACCTTCAGAGGTAACAATCATGCACAAAGCTTTTTAAAAATTATTTCATAAAGATTTAATATGTGCATTTTAATAAAACCTATCAATTCCTATGCACTAATGTAGGTTATATTTAGTGTACCTTTAACCTTGATCATTTCTTAAATCTAACTGCTTAATCTGGTTTCCTACTTTCTGAGGACATATGGATTTACTGTACCACTGATGTAGCAATACACAATTGGCGTTCTGCTTAATTTTTCTCTGCCCAAAGACAATGACTAAGCTAACAATTTGGATGCTCCATATTACTTTTTCCATTGGACATTGCCTGTTGTTTTGTGCAAAGCTTTTTATGAACATAAATTTTTGAAACATACTTTCTCAATGTTTACTATTTGTGTTAATGAACAATATCTTCTGCAGCAAGACAAATTATTTTTCAAAACAAAAACTATTCACAACCTGACCATCCTAATGTATCAAACTGTTTCTTTTTTCCATGTTTTCCTCGTGTCTTTAGCCATATACAATTTTTTAATTGTTGAAATCAAAGCCTAGATAAGACTTTTGAATCCATGAACTACGGCCTTCCTGAAAGTTCAGCTGCACAGTGCTTTCATAAAATGACCCTGATGGCCAAAAGGTCGTTGCCTGATTGAGCACTAAGAACATCCTCTTAGTCCCGGGAGACAATCTGACTCATTTATTTGCTATGTAACCTTTGATGTAAAAGAAATATTGCTTCCTTTGAGGAAAAGTGGGTAAGAGTATGCTGCTGAGGGACAAGCATCTGCCTCTCTCTTGCTTCAGTTTGCCAGTCATATAAACTCTCCCAGGGTTGTAAAATGCTCCCAGAGATGTTTGGACACATGCACAGTCATGATGTTTTCATTGTTTCTAAAGGAAGTATATGCACAGTACTTAAGAAACATGAGTTATAGATGATGGCATTGTATTAATGGAAATTGTTTACTGATCAAGGGATGTCGCTCCTCAATTCCAATTTATTTATCTCTGATCAGTCCTCATTTTAACTTGTTTATACAGGAAAACATTTATAGCCTTGAGTAAGGGATATTTTAATATGTCGTTCATTCACTGAACAACTGTTGAATGTGCTGGGCACTTCATACCTATATTTTAATCTCCACAACAGCCTTGCATAATAGTTGTCAGTCTCGTTTTACACACAGGGAAATAAAGGTTCCAAGAGAGTAGGAGGTCCATGGAACTGTGATCTCAATCTAGAGGGGTCCGTGGGTGACTCTACCACCTAGACCACTTGGCCTCTTGGATTTCTCCTGTGTATTTTAAGCATCATTTCATGTGTATTTTCCCATCCTGTTCTAGTGCCCCAAAGTAAGTACACTAAAATAAAGTACAATTTAACCAAATGATGGAGGGGAGATGAGACCAACTTGGACAGATGATCAATTATTACGTAAAAGAACATGCTTAAGAGGGAAATTCGTGTTATAAGGCTTCCCAAAGTGCCAGGCTCTGGCTCTGAAGAGTTAACCTGTCGCTGCGGTGCACACTTGTTATTCCAGAGGCTGGTCTCTGGTGCTGTTGGTTGGGGAGTCCCTCCAGCTGATGACTCCTTCGCCTGGCCTCCCTGGTCTTGCCACTACTAAGAGCCCTGAAGAGGTAGCTTGTTGTTTTAATCACCAATATTGTCAGGCCCTTCAACTGAGTATGAAGGATTTTGAAAATCTGCTTTTCAAGAAAAAAAAAATTTGCTTTCTTTAAGAAACAGCCATATGAAAGTAATCAAAGCTTACCTAGCAAATTGTTAAATATGACAAATATTAAAAAGCCCATTTGAATCCATCTGATGCAGCATGGTGCAGTCAAAGCAGCTCTGTGCTAGGAGGCCGACTCTCTGGAGCTCGACTTCTGCTCCGCTGCCTCAGCGGCCTGTGATGTAAGTGACTAACCTCCCTGTGGGTTCCAGTTGCCTTCTCTGCAAAATGATGATAACAACATACCTGCTGAGGCAAGGTGCTGTGGAAGAGACCCTTGAGGTCTCTTCTTCCATCCAAGTTCCAGGGTTTTTAACAAGTTTGTTTACCCCTTTTGGGTTTTGTGAGTTACAGGGATCATTCTTAACGCTCCATTTTAAATGCAATTTCTGTAACTTCCAACAAGTTAGGTATTTGCTTCCCCTGAAGAGCACGGTGTCCAGATCTGGTCAAGGGTCTTTTGTTGGGGTGACGGCAAGGTGAGCAATACCAGCTTACTCCTCTTTCCTGCCCGGATAACGAGGCCAGGAAAGGTGCCTCCCAGGGAGGTGGTATTGGGGATGGATAAGGAGGGTCTCAGAAATGGAACCTGGAACCTAGAAGGGAGCCAGTGGCCTGAAAGCCTGCTTCTAGAGCCAGCAGGGGTGGTTCCCTGCTTGTCTTCCTGTGAAGGTTGTAGGGATTTGGGGAGACTCCACTTGGACCTCAGAAAACTGAGGTAGTTGCTGGGGAACTACCTCCTGTCACCTCAGTCTATGGCCCTGCCCGAGGTACCCAGGTCACCAGGGCCAGCGCAGCTTTTTGGTTCCAGTTCTGCATGTGTCCAGAAGAAACACAGAACGTGGAATGAAAAGAAATCCGAGTGACTAAAATAGGTATAGCACCTCCCCACGTTGTGACTAAAACGCTGGCTGCATCTTTATCTTGTCCTTTCTCTTCCGAGCGGCGACAGCAAGCAGAAAACAGGAGTGGAGGCGAGGTGCGTTAACAATGTGCAAAGCAGTTTCCAAATCCAAACGGAGCAGTCTGGCCTTTAATTTTAGCTACAATTCTCTAATGATTCTTTTTTACACTCTTTTAGACGGTGCTTTAAAGTGCTTATCTCAAGAAACTTTCATGCTGAGATGTACTAGCAGATCTTGAATGAAACTAAATGAGATCAAATCCCCCAGGAAAGTCTAATACACAGTGTTATTGTTTATCGTCGTTTTATTAATGAAAAGGAAAGAAAAACCTCAATTTTATCAGGATTTAACCTATACAAATTGTAAAACTTCTGTCCATGAATTTCAGACAAAACGGTTTTAAAGGATAAAATGTATATTCATGGCAATACAATATGAACAGCTCTTCAAATTTTTAAGGTAGTCTCCCTAGAGCAAAGAGGATATTAAGCTAGCTGCAGAATCGTATTACTCTTTCCTCCAAAGAAGCAGTCCTTAAAAAAAAAAGTTATATTTTGTAACTTCTTAAAATTTTTGCTACATGATCAGGCCCATTGATCAGTCTAGCTCAGTGGTTTCATTTGGGAGCAATTTTGCCTCCTCCCTCAGGGACATTTGCCAAATAATGTCTGGGGACAACTGGGGAGGGGGTGCCACTGGCGACCAGCAGATGGAGGACTGGGATGCTGCTAAACATATTACCATGCACAGGACAGCCCCTGACAACAAAGAATTATGCAGCCAGAAATGTCAATAGTGCTGAGGTTGAGAAATCGTGATCTAACTTACGGTTTTTACAGTGATAAATATCTAGGTAAGAACTAAAAATTTTTATTATTGTCAGATTTCTACAATTCCAAAATGTTCATTTTATCTAGAGAAAAACATATAGATATTTGACTGCAGTGTTGGTTTATTAAGACGATGCCTATGCCACCTTAAAATGCAATTTACAGCTTGTGCTCCTCAGCATACACCACAAATGCCTGATGTTGGCAAAGTCATCACGTAGAAGTACTCAGCCTCAATTGTTTCTTTTAAATAAAACAAAAAGATCTTTATGTTGTGAGAAAATATATTAATTTTCTTTCCTTATTTTTAAGATTGAGAAGATAGAGTGGGACACATGGACCTGTGTCCTGGGGCCCACCTGCGAGGGAATCTGGCCAGCACATAGCGATGTGACTGACGTAAATGCTGCCAGTCTTACCAAAGACTGTGCCCTCTTAGCCACTGGAGATGATTTTGGTTTCGTTAAGCTTTTTTCATATCCTGTCAAGGTAATGTTCATGTTTATTATATAGTTGCTCAGTGTCATTAATAACCCAAAGTCTATCTATTGTATCTAAGTGGATTTTTAAATATTGAATGTGTAAGCAGTCAGTAGTGTTATCTACAGTATCATTGTTATTTATGCTATATAAAAACCTTCATCACATTATGTTTACTAATTTGAATCAGATTCTTGTGGCATAGAATTCCTCCTTGAAAGGCCTTCAGTGGTCATCAAATCCAACATCTCACAAGTTGCAAAGTAAGAGTTTCCTTTACAATATCTTGGACTGGTGCCTTTCTAACATACACTAGCATACTTCCAGAGATGAAGAACTTACTACCTCACAAAGCAGCCCAAGTATTTTTTTTTTTTTTTTTTGGTAGGAAAGATTGACCCTGAGCCCACATCTGTTGCCAGTCTTCCTCTTTTTGCTGAGGAAGACTAGCCCTGACCTAACATCTGTGCCTATCTTCCTCTATTTTGTATATGGGACACTGCCACAGCATGGCTTGATACGTGGTGCATATGTCCATGTCCGGTATCTGAACCTGTGAACCCCGGGCCACCGAAGCGGCGTGTGCAAGCTTCACCCCTATGCCACCAGGCAGCCCCCCACTTCATTTTTAAATGGCTCCAATTGTTAAAATGTTTTGCTCTGTACTGAGCTGAAATATTTTCTCTTTAGCCAAAGTTGTGCCTTCAATCATCATTAAATAATTCCAGTCCTCTCACAGCCTTCATGTATAGGAAGATTGTATTTGACTTCCTGAAGTTTCATTTTCTCCAGGCTAAACATCTCCAGTTCCTTCAGCCAATTCCCATATGACATGGTTTCCAGCTGCCCCCTCCCTCTAAGCACACTCCACTTTATCAATTCTGTTTTAAATTGTCTCATCTAAGACTGAATTCAGTGCTTCAGATGTGATCTGACCAGGTCAGGATACAGTGGGACTCTTACCTTTTTGTTTTGATTTTCTAATTATATTAAATTGAACTAAAATGGCATCAACTCTTTTGGCTGCTACACTATACAATTGAATCATAGAAGTTGTTCTGAAAAATGTTCAGGTTATCCCCCATCTTGTGCTCATAAAATTGATTTTCTAAAATCTGAGTACAGACCTTTATATTTGTACCAAATAAGATTTATCTTGTTTATTTTATCTCATTGTTCCAACCTGTCAACATTTTTAAAATATCTTTTCGAAGTATTTACTTTCCCTTCCAGCATCACGTCATCCTCTGATTTCACAAGTCTGAGTTCTAAATTATGGAAAGAACAGAAAAGATAGACTAGAACAACCAAACACCACCCCCAGGAGCCCCTGTTCAATGTGACATTTATTTATTAATGCACACATTTAGTTACAGTTCTTCAATCAGTAACAGACTTTTAAATCTATCTGACTATGCTATCATGGAGGTCACACTTCTGTCTCTAGTCCAACAAGACATCACTAAAGACTTGCCAAATATCTTGCTAAAAGCCAGATTGATTGTGTGTCTGGTATCGCTAATCTCTCCTTCTGATAAGCCCATCAATAAAGGATACGGGAGTAGTACAGTGAACCCTGTTGCTGCCTAGTAATCATTACTTCCTTTTCCAAGTACTTATCGACTTTCTGTATAATAATTCACCCTTGAATTTTCTGGGGATTGCATCAACTCATGGATCAACATTTGCCAGACTGTATTTGTTTTCCCTTTTGGATACAGGAACCTTTTTATGTTTGATGCCGCCTTTCCTGGTTTCTAAACTCCTGGGCTGTTACTGACCTTATTTCTGTGGTCACATTTGAAGGCACCTGGACTCAAGTACTTGAACTCTATTTTGCCCTTTCTGGTTTGATGAGCATTCTCTTTAATAGAAAAGTAAATCTGCTTTAATGTATATCTTTAAAATATATCTTTATGTATCTTTAAAATATACCTTTCTATATCTTTAAAATATATCTTTATAATATATATCTTTAAAATCTTTATCAGTTGTCTTAGTTTTTCACTTTACCATTCCCGAAACTATATTAAAGTTGTCTGTGCAAGACTTTTGTCTTCATCCTTGGTTATTTGTTCCTCCTTCTGTCATTTAAAACTTAGACACACCAGTTGCCTCTGCAGCCACTTTGGTTTCTTTAGATGCCTTCTTCTTTCCTTCTTTATTTGTTATTATCTGCTCAGATAATAATTTTTGGTAGACTTCTCTAAGATTCGCTTCTGATTATGTCCACGTTCCCTTCGTTGTCCATCTCAAATTTCCAAGCCACCTGGTGGCCTTGTCCCAAAGAGCCACCATGTCCCCATCGCTTACCAGCCCTTCCTATTTGATCAGAATTCAGTCCCATCTAGCAATTTTCTTTGCTACTTATACATTTTTTGAAATGAGATTGCTAGTGGGACAAGTCAAGAAATTAGTGATATCCAGGTATCAGTAGACTAAGATTTTGGCAGATATTTAGATAGCTGAAATCCCCATAATACTGTTGTGTTGTGCTCCTGTGCTAGATTTATTTTTGGTCTTGGAAATTCATCATCTACGTCCCAGCCTAACCAGGTGTACTGTCTATAGCATCAATTTCAGTCTGGGTTCCTCAGACTCCCAGTGTTCCAGGGAGGTCCCTCGTGTACAACCTCAGGAAACAAGGTAGGGGCCAAGTGGAGGGGCTCTGGAGCCCCACCTCTGCTTCAACCAGAGTTTCTCTGTGTTTTGTATTTTATACATTGAGCTTCTGTGTAATATTTTTTCCAACATTTTATTAGCAAGATTTTCAAGCATACAAATAAGACAAAAGAATGATACAGTGAAATCTGAGAAACCTACCACCTAGATTCTATAATTCAAAGTAAATTGTAGACATCAGGATATTTACCCCTAAATGTTTCAACATGCATATCATTACCTGGAGTTCAACATTTGTTTATGGTATCTTTTAAGTAAAATTTATACACAGTTGAAATGCACAAATTTTAGGGTTCGTTTTGATGAGCTTTGACAAACACATACACCTATATGATCCAAACACCTGTCAAGATAGAGAACGTTATCATCGCCCCAGGAAGTTTCCTCATATTGACTTCCAGGTCAATCCTCACTCCCACTCCACTCTCAGATGAAAAAACTGTTCCAATGGTTTTCCCCGTAAATTAGTTCTACCTGTTCCAGAACTTCATATAAATGGGATGATAAAGTAGATACTGTTTTGTGTCTTACTTCTTTCACTCAGATAATGTTTCTGAGATTTCTCCATGTTTTGTGTGTAAGAATAGTCTGTTCCTTTTTGTAGCCGAGTAGAATTCCATTGTATGGATATAATGGAGTTTGTTTACCCATAGAGTTATCGATGGACACATGCTTTTCCAGTGTTTGGTTATAATAAAGCTACTATGAACATTTTTGGACAAATCTTTGTGGACATATGTTTTCTTTCTCTTAAGTAAATACATAGGAATGGAATTTCTAGGTCACAGGAGAAAATGTATATTTCACTTTTTAAGAAACTGCCAGACTTTTTTCCAAAGTGCTTGTATCATTTTACATTCTCACCAAAAATGTAAAAGAGTGCCAGTTGCTGACATTCGGTGTTGTCAGACTTGTAAAATTTAGCTGTCCTGGGGAGTTGATAGTGTGATCTCATTGTGTTTGTAATTACGTTTCCCTAATGGCTAATGATGCTCAGCACTTTTTCATCTGCTTATTGGCCGTTTGTGAAGTGTTTGTACAAATCTTTTGTCCACTATTTTAAATTGAATTATCATTTTATTCTTGAGTTCTACTGTGTAAGATTTGATTGAAGAAATAGTTTCATAATTTAAAAGCATTTGAAAACCACTGGCCACTATAAACTACTTTGATAGTATCACTTCTCTTTCTCCTCTTTTTAAAAATTTTTTTATTTTTATTTTTTCTGGGGAAGATTTGCCCTGAGCTAACATCTGTTGCCAATCTTCCTCTTTTTTTTCTTGAGGAAGATTAGCCCTGAGCTAACATCTATGCCAGTCTTCCTCTATTTTGTATGTGGGTCGCTGCCACAGCATGGCTGACGAGTGGTGTAGGGCTGCGCCTGGGATCCAAACCCGCAAACCTGGGCCACCAAAACGGAGCCCACCAAGCTTAACCATTATGCCACAGGGCTAGCCTTCTCCTCTTTTTTTAAATCTGAATTTTCTGGTACACTCTCCCTCCCAAATATGTGGACCCAGGCTGATGAAGATCTCCAGCTGTATAATCACACTTCTCCAATGCTCTGGATCTGTTGGACAAAGTTCACCATCTGTTATGGACTGAATGTTTGTGTCTCCACCGAAATTTGTATGTTGAAGCCCTAAACTCCAATGTGACTGTTTATGTAGAGAAGGCATTGACAGAAATAATTAAGGTCAAATGAGGTCATAAAGGTGGGGCCCTGATCCAATAGGATTAGTGTCCATATAAGAAGAGACACCAAAGAGCTCACTCTCTGTCCACATACACGCACACAGACACACAGCCACACACACACAGCTGCACACACACACACACATACGCACACAGACACACAGCCACACACACACAGCTGCACACACACACACACACACACTGAGGAAAGGCCATATGAGCACTCTCTGTGTGCTCATGTAAGGTGTTTATAAGCCAGGATGAAAGCCCTCACCAGGAACTAAATTGACTGGCACCTTGATCGTAACGCCAGCCTCCAGGACTGTGAGAAGTAAATTCCTGGTTGTTTAAGCCACCCAGCTTGTGGTATTTTTGTTAGGGCAGCCCTACCGGCTGAGATACCATCCCAGTGCAATATTGTAGCATTGAGCTCCATGTCATCAAGTCATAGTGATACCTATGAGGTCTTAATATCACCACACAGCTCTCTTTGTCAAAAATTAAAATCCATTTGTCAGACTCTAATGCTGTTAACGCCGTGTCTTCTTCTTGATCATTTTCCTGTTCTCCTTTCCTATGAGTTACGAGGCCTCTCTTGTAGGCATTTTTCTTTCCATGACAAACGTGTCCTTATATATTCAGTTTTACAGTTTAAAATCTTCTTGATGCAGTCATTAGTCCCCTGATAATCACTATTTTCTAGCCTCCATGAGATAGACTTCCTTTGCCAGAGCCCACCCATTTTTCCAGCACTTTAAACTACGTACCAGAAAACCCAGCTCTGTCCTTTCACACCATCTATATAGCTGGCTGATTGCTTCCCGTAACCTCCCTTCCCTTCCAAAGCTGTGCCCTTCCACTACATCAGAGAGGTTAAAATACCACCATGTCATTTACATTTTTAAAACCCACCCTCAAGTTCTTAAGTTTCCTTCTCAGAACATCAAAGGCTCTAGAAATTGGTTCTTCAAAGAGGAACCTTGTAAGTAAAATTTTAAAGACAGAAATACTGTATGTGAAATGTTGTGAATGTAAGGAGAAGGTACATAGCTTTCATCGGAGTCTCAGGAATTTCTCACCTAAAAGCAGTTAACAGCCAGCACTCTGGAGACATATTCCAGATTCTCTATTCTTTCATGACTCAGTGAAAGAGGAAAGTTGCGGTAGTGACTCCTGATGGGTGTTACAGAAATGTGTAGTTTGGCATGATGACCCAGAAAGACAGTTCATCCGGCTAGCTGAGCCAGGTCTTCAGGAGGCTCCTTCCATAGGCTCTAAGGGAACCACCAAACGTCCCTGCCAGCCTCTTCCTCTTGGTGGAGCAGCTGTTTCCCGGAACCTTCTGGTAACTGTAAATTCCCTTTATTGTTCAATGGAGAAGTGGTCTTCTTTCCTGTTCTGAGAATCTTGAATCACCCTCTGCTGGAAGAATCTCAGCTTTGTTAAATAGCTCCAATGATTCAGAATTATTTCCTCTTTCTCTTTCTTCTCTGTGTTACTTTCTTTCCCTCTGCAGCCTGATTGATCACCTTAGAATACTTTTTCCCTGAACCTTTTTTTTTTTAATTCTTCCTTCATCCTGTCTAGAAACTCTGTGTTCCCTCATATAAGTAGGAATATAGAGAGGCATTTCTCAAGCTCTTTTACTTTCTTCTCCTCTCAAGAAACCAGCCTGCGTTTGTAGTAGATATAATGGGTAGGTTCCTGCTTCCAGCAAGAAGACCAGCAGGACACATGGCTGCAGCCGCTATGACTGTCCTCTTTGTTTCCATGCCTTCTGGATCTCACATGGTCACACAGTGGTTTCCCTTGGAAATCCTTATTTTGCTCTACCTGTTCTCTAGCAAACTAGTGGCTCTGGAGGGCTTCTTGGAAATGCTGCCTGCCTGCTTGCTTCCCTAATCTTTCTAGACTTAGTACTCTGCTGAGGAGTGGGCAGTTCTACTCTTCTGTCAGGTAGCTGTCAGTCAAATACAGAGAGATCTTGACCAAGAGTATTTCAAAGTCATGGCCTCTCCTGCACCTGTCTCCTGCCATGCGTCTGTGGTGGTTTCAGGTTCCCCAGCATGCCAGTCCCAAACCCTCTGGAAGCCTCTTGTCAATTATTAAAATTTTTATCTGGGACACTGATGGCCCTCTTACGACCTCAGAAAGTGCGTGCGACTTCCCACATTGCATAAGGTATTCCCTGGGAGTCACTGAGAGAATGGAAAATCTCTCCCTCTTGAAATGGCTCCCACTGGAACTGTTTTTGCCAGGCGGTGGCTCGTGAGCCAAAAATGGAAGCTGGTTTCTGGGGCCAGCTTCGGCTTGCCACCACTTGTCAGGACTGCCCAGGAGTAAGCAGCTAACTCACATTCCAACCTCATCCTTCACTACCTGGGGATAAACGTGGTGTGGCCTGAGCGTACCACTCTGAAGAGCTTTCAGTAATTACTCATAAATTGGGTTCTATTTATTTGGTTATGTTTGTTAAAAAGGAGCTTACTTTGTTTTTAAATCAATCATTTGAGTGTTTCTAGTGTTAGAAATTGTTTCCAGTGTCTGTGGCAGAAACTGGTGTGTATGTTTTAAATCTTACTTGAGGCCCCAGGATTATAAGAAGTTCCTTGCTCTTCTGTCTTAGCCTGGGCTGCAGTTCAAAAGCCGCTGTGGAGGATGACTGGGAAGACACCTCTGATCTCAAATGTCAGTCAGCCCACAATCAGGAGTTTACACTAGAGACCTGTGGAGAATGCACATCTGATATTTGAGAGAAACAGAAACGAGCTTTTTATACTTTCTCAGGCTCCCAGAAATAGGTTCTGTAGTGTAAAATTTTATTCATTCCCTCACAAACTATTGAGGACCTATGATGAGCCAGGTAATGCATTAGGGAAAAAAGAGACCTAGTCTCTGCCCTCATGGAGCTTACATTCTAGAGAAATGTAGGGAAATTGCCACTTAAATGAACTGTTTCGTTTATACTTAGTAGAAGCCACCCTACAGAATGACATGGGTGAAATAGTCCAGAGACAGGAATAATGAGACTCTGGATGGGGTAATTGGCTATTTCTGGCTTTACAGGGCCAGCATGCAAGATTCAAGAAGTATGTGGGGCACAGCGCACATGTCACCAATGTGAGATGGCTGCACAATGACTCTGTGCTGCTCACAGTAGGCGGCGCAGACACGGCATTGATGATCTGGACGAGGGAGTTTGTGGGGACCCAGGAGAGCAAGCTGGTGGACAGCGAGGAGTCGGACACCGACGCAGAAGAGGATGGAGGTGAGCCCCAATTGCCGCACGCTGACTGCACCTTTTTCCACATCCCCTCCTGTGCCACTGCAAACCAACTCCGCTCCCCATCTCTTTCTGTTGTTTGAGGTTATGACAGTGATGTTGCTAGAGAAAAGGCCATTGATTACACCACCAAGATCTATGCTGTGAGCATCAGGGAAATGGAAGGCACCAAACCACACCAGCAGATGAAAGAAATTTCAATGGAGGAAAGGTATGGTGTTGCCAGATTTGTTTGCATTTATTACACCTGATGACAAGAAATTCATTTAAACCAGAGTGCATTTTCTTTGCCCTCAAAGTTGCTACTTGAGCTAGTCTTCTATGTATTTGCACAGAGTCAGAATCTGTACAAAGGGTTGATCTGGGGAAAATTGCCCGCAGCCCTCAATATGTGGCAAAGGGAGGGTTATGCTTTGCAGAAATTGTTGATGGAATATGACTTGAATAGACATGAGATTTGGTTGGACTAGGCTTCCCCTTGCCCAGAGAGGATGTCGGGGTAGCCCAAAAGCTGTCCTGAATGTGATGGCCGACATAAAAGTGTGCTGACTAGAGAGGTAGGAGGAAGGGCAGGCTTCTAAGGTCATGGAGGAATATTTGTGGGTTGTGAAAAATCATCTTCCATTCTAATCGGAGTCTGTGCATTACACTGTATTGCTTGGTGTACCTTCTGTTACTGTATCTTCACCTGCCCAAGTTTGTTCAGGTGTGTTTGGTGATTCCAGGCCTAAGCAATTTGATTTTGTTGACTTGGATCCTTTGTGTAGAAGGGGAGTTTCTAATATTATTTTAGGCTTTTTTGATGTGCTGTTGTAAGTATTGATAAGAGAAATTGTCGAACACTTCAGCATTTCTAAAAAAAAACCAACTCATAATTACTACAGTTACTTAATGTACCATAGTCATACAGGGAGTGTAATATTGAATAAAAGAATCTAAAGAGAATTTCATGAATCTCAAAGATGTTTAAGAATTCTCTGTGAGCTCTTCACATTGACATGGGTTCAGTGTTCACAGTACCCTGGTCCCATGATGTATAATTAATGAGATTCAAGTTGTTTTTTGCATTCAGCATGGCTTTCTGCCTAATAATAGCTACTTAATAAATCTGATCTATCACTTTTTACTATTATATGGGAATTTAGACACAAAGAAATAAAATGTCCTTTCCCCCTCCTGCTTCAGTTCAGTGCCAGATGTTAAAATAAGCGTGATAAATGGTGGGTGTACTACAGGCAAGAATATTGAATCTGATGCGAAAAATGCTAATTCTTTCCTAGCGTCTTTGTTAGATGTTACTATGAAGATTCAGAGTTCTCTTTTGATTATATAGAGATTTTTCTGCAATAGTCTGTAAATTATAGTTTATTTTGCTTGCAACATGGTTTTTTAGTGGCCACAAAGAGGAAATAATTTTAAAGGACCTAATTCTAAGAATAAAGAAAACAACAAAGAACCATATGCACATAAGTGCATAAATAAGCCTCCCACTTAAATTATCCACTCTAAAAAACATTTGGCCTAAATTAAACATTCTTTTGGAAAAAATTACCCAACCTTTCCAGTTTCACA
Source organism: Ceratotherium simum simum (assembly GCF_057802395.1). Lineage (NCBI taxonomy): Eukaryota > Metazoa > Chordata > Mammalia > Perissodactyla > Rhinocerotidae > Ceratotherium > Ceratotherium simum. Next base: position 29,342,182 of record NC_141910.1, on the reverse strand, counting down.
TAGCATTATGAAATGAGTTGATTATTCCAAGGTTGTTTCTGGCTGATTTCTACAACCCCGTGCTTCATCATGCCAAGATTTAGACTGGCCACTAAGATATAGAAATCTAATCAAATTCCTAATTCCAAACACTACAGCTGATTTCTAACCTGAACTGAGGCTCATCTGAACGCCTCTTGGTCTTGGTGTCTCTTTGGGCAGGTCTATAAAAATCTCATACCTGCTGAATGAGAGGTGAAGGCAGAGGTGAAGATAGAGAAGACCCTAAAAAGAATTTTCAGTCTAAAATTCCAGAATTTTGAAGCTACCTCATTTTCTTCATCACGCCAGATTGGGAACTTGTCATTAGCATACACAGGATTGACTTTTTAAAAAAAAAATACAAAAGAAAAAAGCATTATGAGATGTAGCGGTCGGCATTTCAGTACTTTACTGGCATTTTAAAAAGTAGTTCACACCAGGGTGTAGTAAAGAAAACTTGTAGTGAAGAAAACAATTTTAACATAAATATAGGTTTTGGAGAAATAATCAAGCCTTTTCTATAAATAGCAACATCTTTGATAACTTAAAAAGCCTTGACAGCATCAGTTCCCAGAAGTAGCTATAACCAGAGAGCAGGATGCCAGCTGCACAGCATGCTGGGAGCAAAGCAGGACCACACCAGGAAGGGGGCAGAGAAGGAGCAGTAAATGGTGTCTCAGCAGCCTCCATGAGGGCAAATCTTAGTTAGAACCGAGAACAAGTGGTCTCCACTAGTCCTTGTCAGTAATTTTAGGGTGGCTCAAACCCCAGAAATAGGGCTGTAGGCAGCTTCTGAATTGCAGAAGAGAGAAAAGGGTGCCAGGCAAGGTGGGACATTCAGAGAATTTGTGAGAAAGCAGGATGAGAGAGGGAAAGTGGGGCAGGATGGAGCCCATGGGGCAGGGGGGACTCCTAACAATAAGTCAGGCAGACGGCTCACCTGAGTCCTCACCTGGGGTACAAAATGGCCTCTGTAGACTCCAGTGTCCCAGACATGAGAGAGAGAGACAGAGACGGAGAAATGCGGGGGGCCTCAGACGTCAAGAGCATGGGGCCAGGCAGCACCCGTGTCCTCCCTGGGAATATTCAGGACTGTCAACCCTGACACTGCTCCCTTTGACTACAAGGCCTGCTGACTGAAGACGCAGGGGTTCCCCTTGATGTTACCTTCATCGTTTCCTCCTGTGTATACCTGCAGATACCTGCCTATACCTGGGTGCCTTTCTAAAACACCTGTGCCATAGCATGTACCAGTAGGACAAATGGGTGACAAATACTCAAGGACCACAAGAGACATGAGCTTGGAACACCCACTCAGTGTGAGGACCTATTTTGCCTCTTTCCAGTGTTGCAGGCAGTTCTACTTCCAATTTAAATCCCTTTCTACCTTAGAAACTGCGAGATGAGTGCGGCATCTGTCATATTGAGAACAGTGCCTTGAAGGCAGCTGCATATTATACATCAGTCAATTTTTAAGCTACTAAGTTCCTAATTCCTAAAATTTAAGGTAGTCATAGATTGTTTCTAATAAGACTCAGTTATTTGATTTTAAAATAAATTTGAGACTTTGGATTATGCTTCTTTGTAAATTTCTAACACATTGTGAGTTCTTATTCTCCAGAAGTCATACGATCTTCAGTTCCAATCTTTTGAGAAGTGGGAAAGCTGAGAGAAATTTGTAATTGCTCTCAAAAACATACTGGGCTACGCCTATCCATGTGCAATCCGTTGGAGGTGTTGATCGAGAATCCCGGTCACCTACTTCAACTTTGCTCTAGCAGGCTGGGATGCCTTGCCTCCTTGACCTCCCACACTTGTTTAGCCAATCCCTAACCTTGGGTGAACCCTTGGGTAATCCTGTTGCTCAACAGCCATTTGTGGCGCATGGCTGAGGAAAGTCCTGAAGTCTTTCCTGACTTCAGGAATCCATGTTATCAGACCTCATCCAGGCACTCAGAGCTGCCCCACAGCTCTGCTTCATCCCCAGCTGACTCCACCTCATCCTGGTCTAGAGTAACCTTTCCAAACCTCCCCTGCCTCTCCAGTTCCCAACTCCAATCTGACACACCCCTTGCTCTCCACTTTTGACCTCATCTCCTATTTACCATGTTTTCTCATAATGTAAGAGCTGTTTTATCCATCTGCAAACTTACATTTATTATTTAATAAATATATAAAATGTCAGGAAGTTCCTTTTGAGAAAAGAAAAAAACAGGAGGGGGAAGCATAGTTTTCTGGAGCAGTTTAAGATACAAAATGCTTATCATCGTCATGGTACAACGGATAGTACCAAAATCCTGTATTCTGACTTCAGTAAAAACAATTCTTCTCCCGAACTGATCAGGGGACAAAATTCCTAAAGTTTGCTCAGTACCAAATTTATAGAGTTGCCTATAAAATTATGAAGTTTCTTCCAATATATTATCAAGATCACACCTTGTTTATATGTCGTTTTTTAATTTATAAGGTAGGGCTTTTAGTTTCAAGGAGGTCACCGACCCCAAACTGGCCTAAGCAAAAGGAACCCATTGGTTCACACACCTGAAAATCCAGGGTTAGGGTGACTTCAGGTGTCACTTGATGTGGGAATTCAAATCTTGCTGCCAAGACTCTGTTCTCTCTCCATATTTCAGTTCTGCTTCCTCTGAGTTATTGTATTTCTTCAAGTAGAAAAATGACTATAGTATCTAGACTTCCCAGTCTCTGTGGTTCAAAACCAACAGGAAAGAACTGCCTCTGATTCACAAGTCCCACAAATGTCTTATGATCTACTGGTCGCTCTCGGGGGTCACATGACCATCCTTGAACCAATCACCATGACCTGGGAAATATGAACCTTTAACGATTCTTAAGTAAATAGTCACATATCACCCATAGACTAGCAGTGTAATTACCTCCACCAGAAGTAAAAATCCATGGCTGTTCTCAAAATTAGAGTGATTGATTTCTGGATGGACCGAAACAGCAAATGTCTACTACATTCCACCATTTTCTTGTCATATAGACACTCTTAAAATGTCCCAATTTAAACTATCCCACATATGATTGAAAATGCAGTTATCCCCTCCCCAAGCAGAGACATCCCAGAGTCCAATCAGTTACTGCATCCAACCCCACATCCAGGATCTCGGGGAGTTGTGATGTCTTCTCATCCAGGTCTAGATAAAGCTCCTCAGAGTCCTGTGGCTAATGATAATGTTAACCACCATAACATGCCAAATAGACAGTGGGGAAGAGAGGACAGAATGAAGATAGCTGTTTTAAAGACACAATATGCAGTGGTCACTGGTCCATGACCATTTCATCCTCAGCTGGACAGGACAATCAAGGATTCCTGCCCTCACCAGGTGCCTGTTTTATACAACTGGACAGTGATATGAATGTTTGAAGATGCCAACAGTCAGAGGATGTAAAGGTTCTGTTTGTTGTTATGACAAAAGATACAGACACATATGGAAGTGAAAATATAAAGTAGGAGATAACACAATATTCTCTTAGAGGACCAGCTTCCCAAGTCTTCCAAATTCATTTTGGGATGTAAATGAAGCGTCTGTGGAGTAAGGATTTTGCCAGGCACAGGAAACTTTTTTGTCATTCTCATGGGAGAATTTATATCCTCCTGCCTTCCCGTGAACTCTTCCCAGACTCTTAGAGATACTCTGGCTCTGTGCTTGGCCACTCCCCAGACGACCATGACCAGTGCACATGGCTGTAAGATGGGGAGGGGAAAGCCAGCTTTTACAGACATCTCCCAGAAGACCCAAGTTTCAGGTCAGCCTGAATTCCATTTTTGTCATTTTTTCCTCTGGCCTAAGATTTGGCATTTCATAGCATCAACTTAGGAGGAAAAATGGTTTTTATATCTCATGCAGATAACTACTTGAATTTTCCGTAAAGGGAAGGTATATCAATTAAACAAATTAGTATTTTGTTTTTAAAAATCAATTGTTATTTTTTACTCTCTCTAACCTCATTTTTTGATGATGAACTGAGCATCGGTTAATTAATTACTATTGGTATATATTCCTTTTTTAAAGCATAGTTTATCTCTTGACAAGATAATAGTATAACCTTTTTTAGGTTCAACTGATTATAATGAATGTTGTGTTATTTTTGTCATTGTTTCATGTTTAAATTGTCACTATTTGGTCTTTAGCAGACCTTTCTTTGGTTTGGTGTAGGCAGCTTTTTTATAATACTACACTGTACTTCTGAAATTGTCTTTGTTTTTTGACAAGAGGTCTCACACTCATCTTTGGTTTTTCTGTCCCAAGCATGGAATATGGTCTCTATGAGTGTACATTAATTTGTTCCCCATACCTACTAGAGGTAGCTTAAATTATTGTAGACCTAAAATAGAAAAATAATTACTCTTTTTTTAAGGTCATGAGGTTATGTTGATATTTTAAATTTAACTCTTTTTTTTTTTTTTGCCTTGTTTCAATAGGAGCTTTTTTTGTTGCTGTCTTTGAGGCACCATGTTATATATTGTATTGCTAAAGATTATATTGGGTAGTGTTGTCTAAAACTTCAGAAATTTTTTTCTTTCTTTTCTGGTTTTGATTCTTGCCTCAAGCTTCCTAAAGTTGGCTTCAAAGAAGACAAAAATATAGGATACCTAGTATCTTAGATAGAATTTCACAAAATTGGTAGACAGTGAAAATTATAACATAAGTCTTTCAAGTTTGGCCAGAACTCTCTGTGTCAGTTGTGGCCCCAGCAAGAAAGAGAGAGTACTCTGAAAAGGAAGTAATTTGGAGAGAACTTAATGAAGGGACTATTAACAAAGGTGTGGGCAAGATTAAGAGAAACAACAGGGATGGGGCAGCACCTTGGGGATAGCAATGGCTGGAAGCCATTCCCAGCCCTGGGCCTGAACGGGCAAGAGGAGGAAGCTGTTGCCAGATGTGGAGAGTACAGCTGGAGAAGCAGGCCACCTTACAAGAGCCAAGACCTGAGGGAGAGGGTTGAAAGTAACCAACCTGAGTCCCAGCAAGGAGGTATTGGGGAATAAATACCCTAGTTGCATTCCCTCTTACCCTCTGATCTTCCACTGGTGCCTCTCTAGCTGAATCCAGTCAGAAGCTGAAGGGCAAGAGAGCTCGTAGATGCAGTCCACGAAGGCCAGCCATGGAGGGCACAGTGTAGGAGGAGAAGGGTGGAGAGGAGATATGGAGGGGCACATGAGAAATATCTAGCTCATTCTCCTTTAATTTTTTTTTCTATTGGAAACTGGTATTATCATAGAAAAGAAGGCCATTTTAATGTTGAACAGCAATTACCATCATTTATATATGCCTTTGAATATACGCAGGTATTTATTATCTAGTGGTATAACCCTATATATACAATCAATTAAAGATGCCACTAAATACAGCCAAATCAATATCAAGAATTATTTGAGACATTTAAAACTTTACCCAATTAAAGTGGAACAGTTTGATGAGCCATAGCTTTTATAACACTGTTTGGGGATGCCACAAGAATCAACTTATAAGAGACATAGTACACTGAGAATTACAACTTTTTAAAATTGATATTTTACATTCATATTATACCTTTATATTCTCAAATATCTTTAAAAATGTTGTATAACATCTTTGTCCCATCTCCAGAGGATTTTATTTTCACATTAAGAAAAAACCCAGAAATTAGAAACTTACAGCCATAGAAATGTTGAGTGCCAATATCCAAGTTTTTGTACGGACCAAATTATCGTGCAACCCCAGTTTTGCATTCTCTGGTAACTGTGTGATCACCAGAGATGAATCACAAAGACATTTTCTTAATAATTTGTACATAAGATCTAATAATATCTCCAAATGTGAGATATAGTCTTCTATTAAAATCCAAATGAGCTGACCAGCCATTAGTCTTCCTAGTTTCACCTGATGGGGCCATGGTTCTTAATATATTTTTAAAAGTCTGTCACAATTAACCCCATCTCCTCCTCATCTAACTGCTTAGATTAACCATCTGCATGGCAAATGGTAGTAATAGAGATTTTCATTTGATATATTTAGTTGGAACCTACATTCAGACAAAAATATAAGTTCGTGATGAAAGATACTAAATATATACAAATTGAACTATTTTTATGGAAATCACATAAATATTCACTAATTTTTATTTTTCTAAGTGGATGCAATAGTTAGCTCAGGGATTGTTTTGTCGATGCACTTGAGTCAGCAGTCTGGATTTAAGGTCCTTTGTGAACAAGTGCTGAGGCTGGCAGCTTTTGGCTCTCTATCTAGGGATGAATAAAAGAATGTGAGACCCAACCCTTTCCATTTCTACACCATCTTTATAACATTATTTTACTTACTTTAGCATTTTTCACCTTTTATTTAAAGGAGGAGAGGTTCTAACCTTTCCCCCTGTCTTCTCACCTCAGAAGCTGCATAACTTATGGCCACAAATCAAAATCTCAAACTGAGCTAATGCATATTTTTTCCTTCCTCAGAAAGGCCTTGGACGTGCTGCTGGCCGCTCTGCTTATCTCAGACTGGGAAGGTCCTCTCTCCCTTAAAAAAAGTCTGGAGCAGAAAAGTTAGTTTTTAACACAAATTGTATTGTCTTAGCACCAGTTTAATATAGTTATGAATTATGAATAACTATAGAAATTATGATATTTATAGTTTAGTCATCAATTTATCAGATATATTTAGTCTAGGTATTCGGCTGTTTCACCTGGCTATGTAACATGTACACATTCATCTTATCTTTTAAAAAGAACTTTTAAGAAACAATGCTTTTTATACACTTTTATCAATCAAGCTTTGTGTCTTAATTAAATACTATTTATTTTCCAGAGAGGGGGTCCCTAATACAATTAGAAAATCGTTTTTAAATCTCTGTCTCCTGAATATCATCTTTAATACTAAGGCAGACAGCATGATGGTTTGATTTACATATATTGTGAAAAGATTACCACAGTAGGTTCAGCTAACATCCATCCTCTCAAATAGAGACAATAAAAAGAAAAGAAAGAAGAAAAGAAACAAGGAAAAAGATTTTCTCCTTGTGAGAACTGTTAGGATTTACTGTCTTAACAACTTTCCTATACACCATACAACAGTGTTAACTATAGCCGTCAAGTTGTACATTACATCCCTAGTACTTATTTATCTTATGACTGGAAGTTTATACCTTTTGACCACCTTCCTTCAGTTCCCCCTCCCTCCACCCTCCGTCTCTGGTAACCACAAGTCTGATCTCTTTTTCTGTTTTTTTTTTTTTTTTTAGATTCCATATATAAGTGAGATGATACAGTATTTGTCTTTCTCTGTCTCACTTATTTCACTTAGCATAATGCCCTCAAGGTCCACCCATGTTGTCCCAAATGGCAGAATTTCCTTCTTTTTTTACAGCTGAATAGTATTCCATCATATATACACACCACATTTTCTTTATCCAACGATCCATTGATGGACACTTAGGTTGTTTACATGTCTTTGCAATTCTAAATAATGCTGCTTTGCACATGGGGGTGTAGATATCTTTTCGAGTTAGTGTTTTGTTTCCTTTAGATATATTCCTAGAAGTGGAATTGCTGGGTCATATGGTAGTTCTATTTTTAATTGTTTGAGGATCCTCCATAGTGTTTTCCATAGTGGCTGTACCAATTTACAATCCCACCAACAGTGCACAAGTGTTCCCTTTTCTCCACATCTATGCCAGCATTTGTTATCTCTTGTGTTTTTGATGTTAGCCATTCTAACAGGCATGAGGCAATAACTCATTCTGGTTTTAATTTGCATTTTCTTATAGACTAGTGATGTTGAGCATCTTTTCATGTACCTATTGACCTTTGTACATCTTCTTTGGAGAAATGTCTATTCAGGTTCTTTGCCCTTTTTTTTTTTTTGAGGAAGATCGGCCCTTTGCTAACATCTGCCAGTCCTCTTTTTTTGCTGAGGAAGACTGGCCCTGGGCCAACATCCGTGCGCATCTTCCTCCACTTTACATGGGACGCCGCCACAGCATGGCTTGCCAAGCAGCGCATCGGTGCACGCCTGGGATCTAAACCAGCGAACCCCGGGCCACCGCAGCACAGCACACGCACCTAACTGCGCCACCGGGCCGGCCCCTCTCTGCCCATTTTTTAACTGGGTTACTTTTTTTGCTGCTGAATTTATGAGTTCTTTATATATTTTGGATATTAGCCCCTTATCAGATATATGGTTTGCAAATATTTTTTCCTAGTCTTTAGATTTTTTCACTTGTTGATGGTTTCTTTTGCCGAGCAGGAGCTTTTTAGTTTGATGTAGTCCTACTTGTTTATTTTTTATTTTGTCGCTTGTACTTTATGTGTCATATCCAAAAATTCAAGACCCATGTCAAGAAGCTTTATTCCTATGTTTTCTTCTAGGAGTTTCATATTTTCAGGTCTTACATTTAAGTCTTGAATTCATTTCGAGTAATTTTTGTGAGTAGTTAAGATATGGGTCTAGTTTTATACTTTTATGTGTGAATATCCAATTATCCAGCAGTAATATCCAATTATCCATTTATTGAAGAGACTGTCTTTTCTCCATTGAGTATTCTTGGCTCCTTTGTCAAATGTTAGTTGACCATATGTACTCGAGTTTATCTGGACTCTTGATTCTGTTCCATTGGTCTATTTGTCTGTTTTTATGCCAATACCATACTGTTTTGAGGACTATAGCTTTATATTAGAGCTTGAAATCAGGACGTGTGGTGCCTCTTGCTTTGTTCTTTTTTCTCAAGATTTCTTTGGCTATTCGGGGTCTTTGGTGGTTCCATATAAATTTTATAGGTGTTCTTTCAATTTCTGTAAAAAATACCATTGGAATCTTGATAAAGATTGCATTGAATCTGTAGATGGCTTTTGGTAGTATTGACAGTTTAAGAATATTAATTCTTCAAATCCATGAACACGGGATACCTTTCCATTTATTTGTATCTTCTTTGATTTCTTTCATCAATGTCTTGTAGTTTTCAGAATAGAGATCTTTCACCTCCTTAGTTAAATTTATTCCTAAGTATTTTATTGTTTTTGATGCTATTATAAATGGGATCGATTTCTTTATTTCTTTTTCACAAAATTTGTTATTAGTGTATAGAAATGCTACTGAGTTTTGTATATTAATTTTGTATCCTGCAACTTTGCTGAATTCATTGATTAAATCTAACAGTTTTTTGGCTGAGTCTTTAGGATTTTCTAAATACAGTCATGCATTGCTTAATGACAGGGATACATTCTGAGAAATATGTTGTTAGGCAACTTTGTCATTGTGCAAACATCATAGAGTGTACTTACACAAACCTAGATGGTATAGTACTATATACCTAAGCTACATAGTACTATTCTTACGGGACCACCATCATTTTTGCAGTTCGTTGTTGACCAACGTGTTGTTATGTGGTGCATGACTGTATAAAGTCATGGCATCTGCAAAGAGAGACAATTTTACTTTTTCCTTTCCAATTCTGATACCATTTATTTCTTTTTCTTGCCTGATTGCTCTAGCTAGGACTTTCAGTACTACATTGAGTAGGAGTGGTGAGAGCAGGCACCCTTGTCTGGTTCCTGATCTTAGAAGAAAAGCTTTCAACCTTTCGCCATTGAGTATGATGTTAGCTGTGGGCTTGTCATATATGCCCTTTATTATGTTGAGATATGTTCATTCTGTGCCTAATTTGTTAAGAGTTTTTATCATGAACTGATGTTAAATCAAATGCTTTTTCTGCATCTGTTGAGATGATCATATGATTCTCTTCTTTCATTCTGTTAATGTGATGTATCACATTGATTGATTTGTGTATATTAAACCATTCTTGCATTCCTGGGATAAGTCCCGCTGATCATGGTGAATGATCCTTTTAATGTGCTGCTGAATTCAGTTTGCTAGTATCTTATTGAGAATTTTTGCATCGATATTCCTCAGGGATATTGGCCTGTGGTTTTCTTTTCTAGTAGTGTCCTTTTCTGGTTTTGGTATCAGGATAATGTGGGCCTCATAAAATGAGTTTGGGAGTGTTGCCTCCTCTTTGATTTTTTGGAAGAGTTTGAGAAGGATTGGTGTTAATTCTTCTTTAAATGTTTGATAAAATTCACCAGTGAAGCCATCTGGTCCTGGGCTTTTCTTCATTGGGATAGTACACATATTTTAAAGTAGAAATCCTCACAGTTAAAATTTTTAAATTAAAATCAGTCTCCATCTTGGCCATTTTTAAAAGCAAAGGTTAGTTAATGACAGAGTTTTATATCAACTTCGTTATTATTACCATTACCTCTCTAACATTTGAAACCTTTGGCATTTTTCAATTCCTCTTGTTTTTTCATTCTGGGATCTCTGATTTTTACAAAAAGAGTTGGCTCAGTGAGAGTCAAAGCAAAACTCAGCTCCTCTTGGATTTCCTCTTACATCTAAAACCTCTATAGATATCCAGTGTTTACCTGGAAAGTAGCTGACTGCATTCTGGCAAGAGCTTGAGGGAGTCTGGCGTTAATCCCACTTCTGACACCAATCTCCTTGGTATCACAACAGGCCAGTGATGTGAATGATGGAAAGAAGACAATACAGTCAGGTGTTGCTTAATGAGAGGGATATGTTCTGATAAATGCACCATTAGGCAATTTTGTTGTGCAAACATCATAGCATGTACTTACACAAACCTAGATGGTATAGCCCACTACATACCTAGGCTATATGGTACCAATTTTATGGGACCACTGGCATATATGGGGTTTGTCATTGACCAAAATGTTGTTATATGGAGCATGACTGTACAAAAGTTAGAGATTGTAAAGTTTCTTTAATTTTAGAGTATATGAAAAGCTATAGGTTTGGTTACATAAGGCAAGAGCTAACAGCATTTCCTCAGTCAGTGTTAGGGTTTCCCAAATCCCCAGATTGCCTCAATGAAACAGACAGCCATGTTTATGAGGACTTTTTCAAGCACAAGAGACTTCCTTTACTATTTTCTTCAGGTTTTATTTTATACCTTTCTGCCTTCTATTTCCTCCCCACACACATACCCAAATGTTTAGGGTAGTCTGACTACATGCCTACCGGCTCAGGAGGTATGAGTAACTACTATAAAACAATTCTGACATGCTCCAACGTGTTTACCATGAGATTAGGGGAACTGAGTTTGGCTTTATCAGGATCATGCCTCAGCATGCCCAGGTTTCAGGCTGCCTGAGGTCCTCTCCAACATAGTGGTATAAGTTCCTTGTCATCCTTCTGGCTGCACCTGTTGTGCTCTTCAAGATCTTGTTTGTTTTTCCTTGTTCTCTCTTGCCAAGTCCGAGATTGGCTTTGTGGGGGATGACCTTTTTGGTGCTTCACTTCTTTATTATCCTGCTCCTGTTGGTTAGAGGCCTGGGAATTGCCTTAAGAGTTGAACAATCACAGACCTTTGTTGTTTGTCAGATTTGGGGATTCTCATAAAGCCCCTGTCACCCAACTAGGGTGTCAACTCTGTGAAAGCAGAATTTCTGATACACTGCCTTATCTCCAAATTTGATAACAGTGCCAGCACTCAGTAAGTATTTGTTGAATGAGTGAATAAACTCCTTAACCTCTTAACAAGATTTAGGTTCATTTCCAGTCACTGATACTGATGGATTAGATATCAGAGTCTGAGCTCTTGTTGGCCATGGTCTTTATGTCCATAAGCCAGTTTGGACATTTTTGTCTCTAAGCAATTGGCACCCCTGGCCATCCTTCCAGCTCTCAGGTTATGGTCTCCATTTGGCTTTTGCCTTTAGGTAATTCTAAACAACAGCCTGAAGTGGAGACCCTAACTCCTAGGCTGCTTCTCTGTGGCGTTAAGGGTAATTGTCCCCTTTGTCTGGCAAGTAGTGTATGACCGTGGGTATTTAGGAAGGATCTAGGGGATCAGGCAACTCCCCTGCTCAGTCACAAATGCTATAAATTTCCTTCCATGTGGATGGATGAGTGGTGCCTCCAATTGTACCCATGGACAGGGACTCATCCCCAGGCACCCATGGCCCCTGCAATACTCACGTTTGGCTGATCCCCAGCTGTCACGATCTCGTTATCTTTCAATAACTCCCACTTGTGGGAGGCCCACTTGTGGACCTGCAGGTAAACCAGGATCCTGAAGGGGGATCCTTGTCTTCCCCCTCCCTGTTGCATCCCACGCTGGGGAGGGTGGTTTGGGCACCCCCAGACATGGAGGGGGGATGTTGTGTCTTGAGTGGAATCCTTCTCCCAATCCTCCATGGTGAGGGGAGGGGAAAGGAATAGTTTCCACCCCACAAACTGTCCCACACAAGGCAGCTTCACCCTCCATCCATCTCAGCAACCCAGGATGAGGAAGCAATGAGGTGGCAGTACCAGAATTATTTTCAGCAAGGGGATTATAAAAAAGGAATCTGTGAATACTCTTCCATTAATATTTTAGTCCCTCTGGCACATATCTACTCTCAATCTATGCCATATGTTCCTTACGGAACCCATAAACTTTTACCAAACCAAGATTAGAAGCAGATTCTGAGCCTTTCATAAATGGTGGTCCCCTCATCTCTGAACTGACGAGTCCTAGCACCAAATGACCTCAAAATTCCACTCTAGCACTAGGCTTTTCCAAATTTTTTCTTATACTGTGCTTATGGCTAAATGGGGAAGGCCCTAAAATTTATCTTCTCCTACTATCTCATATCCTTTCTGAATCAATTTGCACAGATTTATGAACTTAAGCAAAAAGAAAGTTCTATAAGGAAAACTGTACACCATGGGTCTGTAAAGAAACTTTAGGGGTTTTGTTTATTTTGGTTTTGTTTTTTCATTTCAGCCCCAAATTAATAGCTACCTTTAATCCTTGGATCCTTAATAAATGGGTCCATGGCATCAAGATATTTAAAGTTCCACTAGATGGTAAACTTTGTCTATGAGACTCTCAGTTCCTCCAGGCTCGGCACTGTGTCTCTCATAGTTACCACCATGTGGTAAGGCCTAACACAGTGTCTTGCACGTAGTCCATAGTAACAGATATTTCTTGAACAAGTAGATGAATGGATGGATTTACTTAGCCTGCTTCTCTTAATATTTAAATAAATAAATCTGTCCTCAAAATGGTCTACAAATCCGTTCTTTGTCAGCAACCACTTTTACCTTCATTTTGTTAGCACCTATGGGTGGTCTTGTCTTTGTGGGGAATGGTGTGACCTGTGTAGAATCTGATGATGCCCCAACTAGCCATGGGACTGCTCTTGGTTAAGTGAGTTTTTTTATCTTCATACCATCTGTCCATTAGGAATTAATGTTTATTTGGTTTTTTAATAAATGCCACTTTGGCTTATTAATAAATGTTTATTTGCTGTAAGTCTATTTAAATAACCCAAGGCAAAAAAGAACTGAAAAGAAAATTCTGTTATTGTAGCCATCACACCTATTTTACATACACAGCTGCTTTGTCAGCAGATTTACAGTGAAACAAAGAACATGCTCACAAGTGGCAAAGTGTAAAAATATGGGAAAGGTTTGCATTGATTTCCCTGAATTGAAACAAACCACCATCTATATAGGTAATCCCAGTTTTCCTTCTAACCTTTTATGCTATTTTGGGGGACAGAATCTGTTGGGAGAACCTGCCCCCAATTTTTAAGAAATGCTTTATCCAATCAGTAAATCCACATTTGAAGTTTGCCTGAGGCACGGTGAGCATGATGAGCAGGACAATGCTCCCCTCCATGGTGATGTCAACGAATAAACAGCCCTGCTCTCCTTGCGCCTTCCCCAGCTCCACTGGTCTGACAGAGGCTCTTTGTCATCATTGATCAGTAGCTGCTTTGTGAGCTTGTATCGTGAGAGTTGCTAAGAATGGACAATCACGCGAGCAGGTGCTGCTGAGTTTACCATACTGAGTTCTGTCAAAACGGCTAGGTCATATCTTAAAGTTTGGCCCAGTAAATGGGGAGGAACCTCTAATCCTACGTTTCCATCCCATTTAGGCTGATGGAGTGACCTTAAAGAGCCTAAGAGTTAGTACGGAGACCTGCAGTTGCATATATGTTGCATGTAAGCGAAGATCAAACCTCAGTCTGGGAGAGAGATTGCACGTGTGTGGTGCACACAGGGCAGGAAGTATCCTTGCTAGTCCAGAGCATTTCTCTCCAGGCTCACTTCTCTTCTTTACTCCAGCCCTTAGTTCTGTGAGAGTTCTACACTCGTAGGTGCTCTGAGCACATAGAAGGTAGCGAGTTTTCTGTTCTTTAACAAAGTGAAAGGAACTGAACTTACAATATCAATTAAACTCTGAAATGCTGAAATTAATCCTTTCAAAAGCCTGTTGTTTAGCTATGTAACTCCACTGAAAGCTGAATAGTTAGTTGATTTCTTAAAAAAGGGAATTTACTGCTACCTTCATAAATGATTTTCCTTATTCAAATCCCTTGATTTTCTATATTGTTTGAAACAGAGTAATGACTTCTATATAACTGGTAATTTTAGGAATTAAACCTGCCATTCATTAGAGAATAGTTTGCTCACTTTTTATCACAAAGAATGTACCAGGGCATAAAAATGCAGAGGTAAAGTGCTATGAAATGATTTTTTAAAAAGATTAATACACCCAGGAAGTCATACTCCTACAGGGTAATCAGTTGACTCAAACTCACTCGCTCCTGGAGATAAAGAAGGCGTCACAACTAGGTAAGCGCTTTTCTATCGAAAGGGAGTGTCTCTTAGAAGACAGTTGGAGGAGTGGGGTCCGATTATTTTAATCAAGTCTCTGGCCATCTCTCAGATCTCCATTTTGAGGGAGTGGGTGCTACCAGAGTCATTTACCCCGCCTCTTTCTACTGTTGTGTGGTTGTGATGTGGTAACTGAAGAGGTATTTGCGGAAGCAATTGTTAGGGTGCACCATTCGTGCCCCTTGAAATGATGTTAGTGGGCATAAGGTGGAGGATCAGGATGCTTTTGTGGGTATATTTAAAGTATGTTGGCATGTTCCTTAACCAGCCCCATCCCATTCCTTTGAAATTCATGTCATGCTCTGCCATCGCCTCCCCCTCCCTGTTCCTGTCATTTATCAACTTCCTCTCTCTGAGGAGTTCAGCTAATGGTCACCTGGCCAACCCCAGCTCCTGCCATCCATGGGTTACGTCGTCACCTGTAACTCCTCTCTCCCTTAGTGACTTAACCTTCTCTCTTCTAGATTTCTCATTCTCAGTACACCTGACCCTCATCCTTCTTAAGACATCCAGTGCCTAGACACCTCCATCATTTCCGGGTTCATCAGCTCCCTTCTGGCCTCACTATTTTGCCTGCCTGAATGCCACTCTTCCCATCCTCTTGGCTCTTCACCTCGTATTTCTCCTACGCCGCCGCCTCCACACTCTGACTAGAAAATCATATTGGTGCAGCCCTCACCAGACTCCATGTTGCCAGCGGCACTTAGGCCTTCTTCCCTGCTCCTTCATTTTCATGCTTGTCTTTGGTTGGCTTCCTCTGCCACCCTCGCAGCAGTCAGACACATTTTTGCCCCCTCCTCAACCTTCTGCCCAAATCCTACCCCCTCCACTCTTGGCAGATGGTTTTTCTATCCTCCTTCACTGAGAAAACAGAAGCCATTGGGCATAAACTCCATTTTGTCACTTCTTTCTCTCTCATCTGTCTTGCTTCCCATCCTCGACCCCACATAAGCCATTCACCTCCTTCCTTCTCTTCTCAGAAGAAGTGAGTCCTTCCTCCTATTCAAGGCTGGTCCCTCAGCTGGTGCTTGGACCTCGGCCTCCCATCCATCTGTGCTCGCTCATCATCTCTCCTCTTTCCTTTGTCTCCTGTGCCACTCCCCCATACCTGGATCTGTGTCCTCAGCCAAGAAACACATTCCAGTCTTTCCCATCCCCATGCAACTCTCTTCAGGAAAATAACAAATCCTTTGACTGATCTTATACATTTACCCATATGTTCCCACCCTCAACTTCCTTCCTTTTTCCTCTTCTCCTCCAGGCTTCACCAAGTCTTTCCTTCAGTCTCTAGCCCATTCCATCTGTCTTCTGTCCCTGCCATGCTGCTGACATGTGACTTTTTAATTCCCAATTCCAATCTACTCTCCTCTATCTTTGTCTTGTTAAAAGGAAGAAATTGTTTCTTCTAGAAGGGCATTGTGCAATAGAAATATAGTGTGAGCCACAGATGTAATTTTTCTAGTAGCCGCATTAAGAAAGTTAAAAGAGATGGTGAAATTAATTTTAATAATATATTTTATTTAACCCAATATATTAAAAATACTATCATTTCAACATGTAATCAATATGAAAATTATTGAGTTATTTTATATTCTTTTTAAAAATTATTTTTACTAGGTCTTCAAAATCTGGTGTGTATTTCACAGTTATAGCACATCTTAATTTGGACTAGCCACAATTCAAGTGCTTAGTAGCCACATGTCGCCAGTGGCTACCCTATTGGGCAGTGCAGTTATAGACATTCTTCTCTCACTTACCTTTTGGAAACAATATCTCCTGGCCCTCCTACTACCTCTCCAACCATTCCTTCTCAGTGTCCCATCTTCTGGCCCCTCCCATGCTGTTGGTCCTCAGGATTTCAACTTTGGCCATCCTCTCTTTTCGCCCTGCACCCTCTCCCTGGTTAATCTTGTATATCCCACCCATTGGCTGATGACTGTCAAGGTCATATCTCTGAGTCCCACCTCTCAGTTGAACTTCCAACTAATATAGCCAACCCACAGATGTCCAACGCTTGACATGCCAAAACTGAGCTCATCGTCCTTCCTCATAAATCTTCTCCTCTTGTCTCAGTCAGTGGTGCCATCATCCACCTAGATGCCCAAGCAGAAAACTGGTATTCCACTTGAATTCCCCTCCTCCTTCATCCCCTGCAACCAATCCATTACAAAGTCCTTGAAGTCTACTTCACCAATATTTCTTTAAGTATTCACTTGCTTCCTTCTCTACAACCACTGCTTTAGTCAAGATCTTCGTCATCTCTCCCTTGGATTATTGCAGTGGCCTCTTCAATAGTCTGCCCACCTTTACTCGTAGTTCCCTCCGCTGCAGGCTTTATGCCCTCAAAATTTTACCCAAATAATTTGATATTCACCTATAATGGCCAAGTCTGGGACTATATCCCCATTTTTTTTAAAAAGGTTGTATTATGGGCTTCAGTCAAGAGCATTTTCAAGATGGTGAGAGCACCTTCTCTCAGGGCATCCCATAGTTCTCCTGCCTGACTCTCTTCCTTCCACTCCACTTCACCACTGAGCAGCTCTACAGATGGTTTTGGAAGACATAGGAATACATTTAACAGAATCCAGTTCCTTTTGTTTTGATATTAGAGAGCCCCCATGGCTTTGGAGACTTTTCCTAAACCTGGACTTATCCTAGGGCAGTGGTTGTTAATCTCTCTTTCTCTCTCTCTCTTGATCACAGACATCTTTGAAAATCTGATCAAGACATGCCTACTTTCCCCAGAAAAATGTACATGTGCAAACACAATTTGGCATGAGTGTCAGGAGGTTCATTGGGTCCCTGAAGCCCATCCATGGCATGATAGATAGACAATTCGAAAACAGTGTTCAGGTCATCTACTGGTTCCCACCTAAAACCAGGATCAAGAGTAGCTTGGTTTCCCAAGACATTTTGAAAACTCTCGCAGCATTTTATGGCACCTTTTGGAATCTGAAGAAAGTTATGTTTTCTCCAAGAACACTTTGAACATTGTCTGACTAAAAACAATTACAAACTTGAATTTCTTGGCTAAATGTAGCCGAGTTTCTCTCCACCCACAACCCTCTTTATAGAAGCTGCCTGGAACAACTTTGTTTCTCACTGGCTTTCTGAGCCTTTTTTCCCAGTTGGCTCTCATGTTGCACCCATCTTGGGTCTGTGCTGACTTTCATAACCTCCTGAGTCATTTCAGAAGCTCCCCTAAGAGCCTTGGCTCTGAACTCTCTCATGCGCATCTCAGGTCATCGTGTGCTCTGCTCCAATCCTTGTTTTGCCAGCCTAGTACCCCAGGGAGGGGGCAAGGAGGGGCGAATACCCAGGCACTGGCCACACTTGGGGTCCTTTGTGGAGTCAAAGCCCATGTCAGGGTAACACTCCACATGCCTTCAATGAGTCTAGGCTTTCTCTTCAGCAGCCCAGCTGCTGGACAACGAGATTACGGCACGGATTGACCTTCCCATGGTCGGCACGGATTGACCTTCCCATGGTCCCTCCCTGCCCACAGAGTATGCTGTTTCCACTGGGGAGATGGGGTACGCAGTAGTGACTCTACCCACGAGTGTGGGATGGATCTTCAGCAGCCTGCACCCCTAGCACTGGGCAAGAATAGGGCTGCCTCGTTACTCAACGTCGAGTCATATGCTTGAGTCCACAGGCCTTTCCTTGGGTTTCCTGCCTCCACCCTCTCTTTCTTGGCAAAGTTTCTCTCCTGCTCTCTCTGAACTCAAGCCTGTCCATCATCCTCACTCCTGATTATCCAATTTGTTTGCTCCCTTGCCAGGCTCCCTCCTTAAATTTCTTGCCCAATGGAAACTCTTTCTTCTTTGTTTCCCTGAGTTGCTTCAAAGCCTCACTTGCCACCAAGAGGCCCCTTTGTGTCTCTGCTCCTCCCACCTCCGATCCCCACCCCGTCACCTTCCTAGCTCTTAGCGTTGCTGAGCCTCCCTGCTAATTCCCAGTTACGCTCACTACCTTCCTGGCTCTTCCATCCTGTGTGCCAGCTGGGAACAACTGACTATAAAGAGTTTATTGGACTGAAAAATGAGTGAATGTTCTCAGGCACTCTTTCCCACCTCAGCAAAGCTTTTCAGAGTCACATTTCCAATGGAATCTGAATCTGGAATGATTTAGATCCACTGAAAAATGCTAAACCTCCAGCGTTCGGCTCTGTTTGAAATTTTTGGCAGTCCCTCCCACGTCTGATGTTACGAACACTATTTATGGATGCCTGGAAAGAAGCCTTTAATGCTTGTATTGTGTTTTAACTTGCTTTCCTTTGGAGGCAGGGAATTGTCAAGTAAGTATTCACAGCACTCTGGAAAAGCCCAGGTGTTTGATGAGCATCCAGTAATAAGCGTTCATGCAGAATCCACAACCGCGATGGGTCTATACTTACAATCTGCTGAATTTGCCACAATGCAGGTTTCTTCCTTTCGCCCCCTCATCTTCAGTTTTGAAGCAATACAGCTGTAAACATATGCTTGTGAAATAAGAAAGAAACATTCTGAGATTGCTTTACTTTTCAGTTTTTAACTGAAAATCAAGGTGAAAAAAGCATCGGATTGCCTCTATGTGTATATATATACAATCTCGTGTATATATAAATGCACAGTGTTTGTGCTTGTATGCATACTCTATAGACACTGTATAATATGTGACATATTATACAACCTGCGTGTACCCTGAGAACGAGCCCTGCGTTTAATCTCAAATTCTGCCTTATGAGCCATGCTGCGGTCCTGGTGTCCTCTTGCTCCCATCTCAGACTTTGGCTTGCTTTTGTCATACACTTAAACATTCTCAGGTGAAAGAAGAAACCCACATATTTCATTTAAAATCCCACTAAAACAGAAGAAAGAGCAGATGTCCTGGGAAGCGCTAATTAACGTGGAGGAAGTGTCTAGTCGTGAGAACTCGCATGCCCCCGGCCTCCCGGTTTTGCTCAATTTGGCAACAATGACATCAGCCGGGGGTGTCGTTTTGCAGAGATGTGCTCTCTACCCATTCTTCGGTGGTGATTATAATACCATTTGGTCCAATTATCACTTATGATTACATAACATGTTTTGACTGAAGAGTTTCTGAGAAAATAAAGGTACCTTGTTTTTCCCTAGCACAAAAAAACGCAAGCCGTTCCAGCAGGCAAGCTGCTCTACCAAGAAACACTGGGAATTATTAGGCTAAGTTATGAGTCAAACTTGATTTGGAAACAAAGCACCCATTGTGCATAACTCCCAGCGACATCCAGGAGGATGTGATTGTTTTTCTGACACCAAGTTTCTCCCCAGCACACTCTAAAATAAGCAGAGTCCCCAGGCGCATTTGCAAAGTCACGGGGAGTGTGCGGGAAGCATTGACAAGGCTTCCTTTTTTTTCCCTATTCTGTAGGCGCTTTAGTGCAGAGTTTGCCCAGAGACGCCAGGGTATGAGCTTTCTGAATTTGTAGACTGGTGCACTCTTTCATTTCTGTTTTAGTTCTTTGCTGGCATGCTCGGGAAGCATGGTTTGTGCCACACAGGAATGTCTGTTCACTTGGAAAATGCTTGTGCATGAATGAAGTGGTTGCTAACGCAGCTCTAAACTGTACTAAGTTTCTCACTTGGTTTTATTTGCTGCTTACAAGGGGATCAAGGTAATCCTTTCTCTTTGCAAAGCCCAAGAGCAATAGCTAATGGATTTGGAACATGCAGCAGGAGCTGGTGCAGGTCTCCCCTCCCCATCCCCGGTTTCCTGAACTCTAAGAAGTCCAACTTCAGGGAACCCTGTGTTACAAAAAATTGACCTACTCATATAAGAGTCCATGAGGGCTTACCCGTTATAAAACCTCTCTGTTAAAACTGGAGGCCCAGATCTCTGAAACAGAAGGGAAAAGCAAACTTTGGTATGATGGTAGCAGTTTAACGTAGACCATAACCCTAAGGGATAGGGCAGAGTGGGGGTTCTTTCTGTCTTCATCCCTTTGCTTCCTACTTGCCCTATTGTGTAGTGAGAATGACCTGGGCACTTGGCCATCAGGGCCCATTCCCCAGCCTGGCTTGTAAGTCCCACTTTACCCCATGCCGTGATCTTTGACTACCTAATTCTGAACAACCTTGGCACATCCCTGTCTGAAAAATGGCCAGTGGATTCAGGAAGCGCAGACTCTTCCTTGTCATGCTTAGGCTCCTCTTTAGTTTTAAAATCAGCCCCTCTGGCTCATGTGTTCTTCCTGGCTCCCAGGAAGAGAAGATTGATCCCTGACTACGATGCCTTAGGTGTGGGGGAGCCCACCTCAGTGCCTGTGAATCCAGGCCCCATCATGCAAGACCCTTAATGTCAGAAGCTACTTTTCCTGGTGGCAGGGGGGCAAGTGGGGGGGGGGCAGGACAGAACAAACCCAGGTGGAGGGTCCTCTGAGTGGGGAAGAAGGGAGAGAGGATCCTGGCACTGACCTTAACTGACCTTAGCACTGGACAAGCAACCTTGCTGCCTTTTGCTCAACACTGTGCTTCTTCTGGCCACTCTCTGTTCCAGACCACCTGTTAGCAGAGCAGCTCCCCAGCCTGAGAAACTCCAGAAGAACAATATCACCAAAAAAAAGAAACTGGTTGAGGTGAGGAGGTTAAACTATTTTGCTTTTAATCTGATATCGGTGTTCTAAGACCCACGTGGTGGACATGACCATCTGCATATCCCACAGATACCTTAAGGGAATCTGAATGGATCCAATGGCTCTGTCTTATCACCCCTCCCTTCTATATAGCATTGTGTCACCCATCCCAGTGACCAGAATCACATCCACTGGGTCACATTCCTTCAGCCCTGCCACCGGGTCCTATCAGTACTAACTCAAAAATGTCCCATGTCCTTCAAACCTGGCTCCTTTTCCGTCTACCTAGTACCACTCGGGGAGAGCACGAGCTTAGTCACTGTCTCTAATGTTGTCTGAGCGCTCACTGTGTGCTGGGTACCATGCTACATACTCCCCATGAAGTATTTCATACGTTCCTCATGACTGTGAGGTAGTACTATTATTGTTTCCATTTTACAGATGAGGACACTGTGGCTCAGAGAAGTTAAGTGACTTGTTAGGTCCCATGCCCAAGATCACCACGCCAGGACGTGGAATGGGATTTGAACTCAGTTGTTAAGACATGGGGGGTGCAGCTCCAGTGAACCTGCTGTTTTCTGAGAGAGGCCTCCTAACTGTTCTTTCTGCCTTCACTGTCCCCTCTCTCTCTGATACATGCCCTGCTGCCCGCAGGGTTAGCTCTTTAAAATATGACTATTCCCACCTCATCTCAACTTTAAGACCCGGGAGATTCCCACATTACTGATGGGATTCAAGTTCACAGTTTCAAAACCTTACCCAGAAGCCACCTTCCAAGCTGTGATTCTCCACCACAACTCAAATCTCCAACCCCAAACCCATTCCTCAATGGGTTTGCCTTGGACTTTCAAGCCCCATTGTTTTTATTCCTTCTGCTTAGAAGGCTCCTCCTCTCCATCCCCACACCCTGGTCTTTCCAAGCCCTCCTCTGGCATCTTCTCTGTGCAATCTTCCCTGATGCTCCTCACCCTAAACCCTTCTGCACACACCCGCCACACACCCCCTCCTCCACAGCCCTGTCACACTCTGCACTGCTTTTATTTCTTACTCATCTGTCTCCCCTACTACACTATGAACTCACTGAGGCCAGGAAAATCATCTTAACATTTTTTATTGGAAAAGGGATTAAAGGGAGGTTTTATCATGGAACACAGCACAGGTCAGGAAGTGCAGCTGAGCTTCAGGAAAGACAGGATCCAGGAGTTGGAAAGCCATCATGCCAAGATGGTACCTCTTTCTGCCCAACAGGGCCTTGTGTGTATCCGATGCATTCTTCTCTTTTTCTGCAGACTTCTTAGACTACTTTGGTAGACTATGGGTGCTACCCAGCATCTGAGTTTATGTCTCCTCAGTTACACAGCCAAGTCTAACAGTGTCCCCAATTCTAAATTCCTGGGAGAAACCATCTGATTGGCCCAGCTTGAGTCAGTTGTCCATCAGGACTGGGGGTCACATATTACACAGTTTCTGGCAAACACATGGGGGTGAGACATGGGGGTTGGGGGGATTGAGGGGTGGGCAGACACTCATTAAGTTGAAAGGAGGAGAAGGCTTTCTAGGTGAGAGAGAAAAAAAGCAAAATCATAAAGACTGGAAAGCTTACGATATGTGGGCTAAATAGACACGTCAGCTTGGGCGAGGGGTAGAGGACGTGTGCAAATTGGGGCTGATTGTCCCAACCTAAGAAGTTGGGGCTTTGTTTCATAAGCAGTGCAAGTCAGTGCATGTTTTTGAGTGAGGAAGTGTGGTATTTTAGAAGAATTAATCTGATGTTTGCGAATGGTGAGTTTTAGAGAGAGAAAAGGCTAGAATCAGGAACCTAGAGAAAAGGGACCCATGTCTTCTTAATCTTGTATCCCGCCAACCAGCACAGTCCTGGCACAGAAGAGCTGCCAGCAATACACGTGTGTCAAATCAAATTAAGAACTGATCTTCTGAATCAGCCACTGCGCTTTGCTGTGGAAAGCAAGACTGGAAGAAGAGAAAGACTATAAACCCAGAACAGTATCTCGTTGTTGGAAAAAAATGCAAATTGTGTAGGAACTTTGTAGGGCGAGCGCCAAGCAACAGCGTGAGCATGGCGTTTACCTCAGTGTTCTGCTCTGCCAGTCCCAGCTGCATTGGTGAGAATCAGAGCAAATCTCTGGGCCACGATTCAGCTCACTAAAGAGTGCCTGCCAGGGCGCAGACAGAAAACGTCTATGTAACTTTTATGGGGCATCAGATCGGTAGATCTTGGCTCACCTGAGGAGCCGGCAAGCAAATCTAATTTATTTAGAAAACTCACTATGATTCTATGTGTTAGCCTGTCCCCCTAGCATTTCAGGGAACTAAAGAAAGGGCTGCATTTTATCCTCGTCAAGAAGCAAAATGTTTTTATCAAGTGGTTGGTTGTCTCACCAGCCGTGCAGTTCCCACGAGATCCGTGGCCGCTCCCGCAGTGGGGGTTTGTTCCTCTGCTCTTACTTCTTCCTCTAAGGGCCGCTCTCGTCTTTGTGTGGGAATGTAGGAGCTGGCGCTTGACCACGTGTTTGGCTACAGAGGCTTCGACTGTCGCAATAACCTGCATTACCTGAATGATGGCACCGACATCATCTTCCACACGGCCGCGGCAGGCGTCGTCCAGAACCTCTCCACAGGTGCGGCCAGAGAAACTCCGTCTGAATACAGGCTTTTATTTTAGGCCTTTCAGGCGCTTTCCCACTGTTTAGGAGAAGCTTAAGCTTTCTCTTCCCTTTAGAGCCATTCCATTTGATTCCAGGCTGGTATCGTTTAGTCCTAGAAGATGCTCAGGCCACATTCAGAGTCAAAGTCCTCTCTGGTCTGTACCCAGCCAGATTGTGTAGGCCCTGGAAGGGAGGTGTCCATGTTTGCCTCAGCTCCTCAGAGGCTGAGAGGGATGGAGAGAAGCCAGAAAGAGGGTGTGGGGACTAGAGCAATTCCTTACAGACGGTAACCAAGAACAAGCATGCGCGAACTTTTCTTACTAATTTTTAACAGTGACCAATTTTTTAGCAGCTCAGATTTTCAAGTTTTGTTTGTTTTGACTGTTTAGCCAGATTTACAGTGAGAATGAGAACAATAAACAAAATACCTAAATTAAACAATAAACAAAAATACCTAAAATGTCTCTTAACTATGGGATGACTCTTTAATTAAAAAATACTTTAAAAAGAAACAGCTCAAGCAAAAAGAAGCATTCAGAAATTAATTTAACAGACACCCTATCTTTACCACCAGGTTTAAATATGTTAACATTTTGCATTATTTTCTTCATATCTTAAACCTTTTTTTTTTCCAAATTTTTAGCCTTCTTCCCAATTCTGTATAGTTGTTTATGCATAGATTTTTGGACAATGAAATCACTGGGCACATAATGATTTGTATTTTGGGGGGAGGAGGGTCTTAAAATTTTCTATACATTTTCTCAATTTTTTAGCCACACATTATCATTTTAGTAGCAATGTGCTATCTCCTTGTGTATCAATGCCGTCATTCAGCTCTCAGTTCTTGTGCATTTGGCTGAGTTTACAGCGGCCACTTTGGAAGTCAGCAAACCCATTTGCTGCAATAGATGATAAAGGTTTTCTTGTCCTTTCTTCTACTTTTTGTGACATATATCGAGTTAGGGCTTTAGAGCGTCAAGCCCTATCACCTGTGCCATCCAGGCACCCAAGTGTATTGGCACTTTGATAAAGATGATTAAAAGTGATTCCCTAATGTCCATCTTCCCTTTCCAATGAGTAAGTGGTGCCATTTTGCTCAGTGAAGCATTCTCTCCGCCCCGCCCTGCCCAGAGGTAGACACTGAGAAGCCATCAGTCCTGAGCCGTGAGGAGGAGGAAATGTTTTGGACTCTGGAAGCCTCTGTATTTGGACTGTGCCCTTGACCCACACAGGACAGTGGGAAGGGTTGAAGTGGAGCTTGTGTGTATTAGATACAGACCCCAGCTCTTCTCCCAAACTTGGAACAGAGTATGCAATGTAAAAAACCTTCTCCCGTCTCCCCAGGGATGATTCTGAAAGTGAGAATTTGGCATTTTAAGCTCTCACTTTTACAAGGCATTCCCAAGACTCCACACACAGCTTTGGGGTTGCCCTGAGAGGTCTTCGGGTTCCCTGCTCACCGTCCCACGTCTCTCTCCTAGGGAGCCAGAGCTTCTACCTGGAGCACACGGACGACATCCTCTGCCTCACGGTGAACCAGCACCCCAAGTACAGAAACGTGGTGGCCACCAGCCAGATAGGTAGGAGGGTCCTGCAGCAGCCAAGGTTCTCCCAGCTGAGCAGGGACATTGACTTCTTAGCAATTATTGGGAGAGAGAGCGGGTGGGTCGCTGACATCCACCCTTTCTCGTTGACATTGCTGTTGATTTTTCGAGCCCTGAGTATATCTGTGTCACCTGAGTTGATGCATCCAGTGATTGGTGATTCTGAGGGACCGTAAAGTCAGAGCACAGCCTGATAATCCAGATAAATGGGTGGCCCCCATCCCCGTGGACTTATGAGAATAATTTTTCAGACCCCACATGTCAAATGAAGAGCCCCGTGTCTGAAGCAAGGTGGTAGTGCTCGGCAAGGGTAGATCTCAGTATGTGTGCCTGGCTCTTCTGTACCCCAGGAAACTGCCAATGACAAATGTGAACAGATTCACATTTGTGAAAGTTGTTTTTTTTTTTAACTTGGTCATTTCAAAGACAGTTTTTACAAACATATCTTCTCACTTGCTTTCATTGAACCCATGTCCATTTTTAACTTTAATTTGGAATTTTCTGATGCTGGTGTTGAGTGCTTCACTGTTAGAAACATGACTTATTGCCGCTATTGTTTTCCCTTGACGCTTCCTCATTGCCATTGCCCACCCAATGCAGGTGATATGACGGAGACCCCAGGTAAGGCTGTTCCATCCGTGAGTAGTTTGAATCTGCACAGCAAAATCATGTCAGTGTACCGTGTTTGCTGCTTGTATCAGCTGAATTGCAGATACAAATCATTGACCTCATCAGTTTCCTTTGTACAAACTCCTCCCCAACTGTGTGTGTTGGACATAAATGGCCCTAGGTCTCTGCTTCTAAAAGTGCAACAAGTGTTCCCTGCTGTCTTCCACCTCTGGCCAGGTCAGGCTGTAGGTTCCTTACCCCCAGTCACTGTAAGGCCCCTAAACACTTGTCTTAAAAGAGAAGTTTTAGGTGAACGTAAGTGTTGCCTTGGCTCCGCTGTCCTCCAGCCTTAGTTCTTTGTCATGCCTCCCACATTCAGGAACGACACCTTCAATCCACATATGGGACGCCATGACCAAACACACCCTCTCCATGCTGCGGTGCTTCCACACAAAGGGGGTGAATTATATCAACTTCAGTGCCACCGGAAAGCTCCTGGTGTCGGTGGGCGTGGACCCTGAGCACACCATCACCGTCTGGCGTTGGCAGGAAGGTAAATGAAGCTGGGCTTTCTGTCCCTCTGAGAGGCTTGCTTGTGGCATGCGCTGGGCTCTGACCTAGATCAGCCTCCCTCCAGAGCCCACCAAGGCACTGCTGCCAGGTCAGCAGAAACCAGGTTCTTGGGATTCTGGAGAAGCTGCTCATCAGATGTCACTACATCTTGGATGCCACAGTCAGGAGAGGGCTGGCCGGGGGAGTCCTGGCTGGTTAGTGAAGGGTGGCAGCCTTCCTCCTCAGACAGAAGGCAGCAGCCTTCTCCATTTCTGTCCTACCAACCTGCCTACCCAAGCCTGCTTATCCTCAGCATCCTTCTCGTGACCCCTGGATCCTGAGGCAGCCTTGTCACCTGGGTTGCCTTATTACAGGAACTGGAACAGGCTTTTACCACCATAGTCACAGAAACACATTTTTTTTTTTACATTTTAACTTTTTTGAAGTGAGATTCATCTTATAATCAAGGATATTTAATTTAGCAGGATTTCTTTCTTGCCCTCCCCCAACACACACGCACACATAGAGGCTGCTACTAAATTTATGGTCATCATAGAATCAAAGATGTGCAATCTTCTGAGTATATTCTCAGGTTGGCAAAAGCAGATCCAATTAGGAAGACATTAATGAGGTCTGTCTCCAGCCGGGCAGCTTGTATCTGGGGCACGCTGAGCCAGGCACGCACAGAGGTGGCACTTCTCCCATTCAGGGCTTTGAGAGTCCTATTATCTCAGCATCTTCCCGTGGAGGGGGTGGGGAGACGAGGCTGTAAAGAGATGAGCACAGTGGGAAGGAAGTTCCAACCCCTCCTGGGCCCCCATATGAGAAAAAGGGGTTGGGGACCTGTAGACTTTTATGATGAAACTCACTCATCCTATTCCATCCATTTCTCATTTTCTTGTTCATCAGTATATTGTGTCCTAAAGGCCCCATAATCTATATCGTGGGGATTCAGGTTCATTCCTTGTGATGTCAAGTGGCCAGCTGATTAAATAGACTCAGCCCTGGATGAAAAATTGAGTACCTTAAATGATGGACTCATAGCATCTTAGAGTTGGAAGGACTAGAGAAATCTTTCTGCCCAGCCAGAGTCCATCCCATGGAGAAATTCCTCCAAGCACGTTTCTGAAAGGCCGATTTCCATCCTCTGCTTGAATACTACTTTCAAGGATGTGGCCCTCATCACTTTACAAGGCAGCCCACTCACTGTTGGAAAGCTCATAAAGCCCTTTCCTATGTGAGGGCGTAATTTCATAAAGCCTTTCTTCTGTGGCATTAGCTCTACTCCTTGTGGTAGCCAAGAACAAGTCATTGCTAGTTCCTTGGGAGAAAGTTACCATATCAGCCCCTATACCGTCTTGTCTTGTTCAATTCAGGTTCACTCTCCTCACTTCCCTCACCTGTCCCTCTGGGCAGTACCTGCTCTGGCTCTGCCCCAGCACAGACTCTTGCTCACCTGGGGCCCCTTCTTGATCTCCCAAGGGAGAATTGGTGGAGCCAGGACTTTTAAACACACTCCTAGGAAAAAAGAGAAGCATTCTCTTTGGTAACTTTCTCTCATTGCCTTTGTTGGAACCAGCACTAGGGTCTATACAGAAGAGTTCTGAACCAGTGATAATATCTAACGGCCTGTCACCAACTACCAAGTCTTCTGAGCTGATTGTGTGTGCTTTTTTCTCACCTCAAGCCCTGCTGACAGATACATAATATGTGTTTGTTTTTTTTCTTTTGGTGAGGAAGATCGGCCCTAAGCTAACATCCGTTGCCAATATTTCTCTTTTTCCTGAGGAAGATTAGCCCTGAGCTAACATCTGTGCCCATCTTTCTCCATTTTGTATATGGGACGCTGCCACAGCATAGCTTGATGAGCGGTGTGTAGGTCCACGCCCAGGATGCAAACCTGTGAACCCCTGCCGCCAAAGTGGAGCTCATGACCTTAACCACTGTGCCACCAGGCCGGCCCTAATAATATGTATTTTGAGGGAGGTTTATGTACATTTTTGTTATCATTAGAATATTATTCATTCCTCGTTTGTTAAAGGATTATTTTGTGGAACTCTTAGGGGTCTGTGTGTATGAGTGTGTGTGTGGGAGGGTAAGAATAAACAAAATAAAAAGGAGTAAAAAAATGAGCTTATTATATAAAATGCGTGTTGTCAGGTCCGAGACACTTGTATGAAATTTGTTCTGAGCAACCTAGAAGCCAGTGCACAGAGGGAGCAGGCATCTCCTCAATTAGAAGTGTCCATGAGATGAAAACAAGGAGGAAACAAACACCGGCTTAGAGGAAATGCACATCTTATGGTTGCTTTATTTTGCATTTCCCCCGTGACCACTGAGACTGATTCTCTTGCCATCTCTTTAAAGATTTTATTTATTTTTTTATTTTTTCCCCCCAAAGCCCTAGTAGATAGTTGTATGTCATAGCTGCACATCCTTCTAGTTGCTGTATGTGGGACTCGGCCTCAGGATGGACGGAGAAGTGGTGCCTCGATGCGCACCCGGAATCCGAACCCGGGCCACCAGCATTGCAGCGCGCGCACTTAACCACCAAGCCACAGGGCCGGCCCATCTTGCCATCTCTTTATTGGCTGCTTGTATTGCGTCTTCTGGAATTCAGCTGTTCAAATCCTTTTTCTACTGTGGGTGGGAGGGTTGTTTGTCTTATGATTTATAGTTCCTTACTGATTATTAATGTTAATTCTTTGTGTCTTTAAGCATCATAAATGTTTTCTCCCAGTCTGTTGTCTTTTAACTTAGTTTATGGTATCCTTGGGACCGTGGGGTTTAAAACCTCTGAGCCTAGCTAATGAGGTATCTGTTATGGTAAGTCAAGCATTCTGTCTGCAGAGAGAGAATTAGACCATGAGAGTGACCTGCAGGTGTCCCCAGCCATCCCTGGGAAAGGATCCCAGTGGGGATGTCTGAGGGTTGGCTGCAGGCCCAGCTATCTTAAGAACCCACCACCACCACTCTGCTAGAGACCCCTAGCATAAGTAAATGGAAGTGATGAGGAAGAGGGGAAGAAAAAAATACATGTGAGTAAATAATATATAGAGAGGAGATGATTAAGAGGAAATTGTAACTAAAACATTAAGAGTAAGTTAAAAGAAAATGGAAAGAAAAGGTAATAGAAATTTAAAATAAAAATTAAAAACTCAAGGGCTGAAAAATAATGATGTGATAAAAATAATGAGGTTTAAAATACAAGTAAAAGGCTGAGATAAGAGATTTAAAAAGGAGCTAAAAGAATGATAATAATCATAGTTAACACTTACAGAGCACTCCCTGCCTCGCGCGCTGTTCTAAGGGCTTCACTCACATCAATTCTTTTAATCCTCACAACACCTTCAAAAATGGGAACTGTTATTATCCCAGTTTACAGATGAGGAAGCTGAGGCACAGAGAAGTAAAATAACTTTTCCAAAGTTGTTCTGCAAATAAATAATGGAGTTGGAATTTAATTAAGACAGAGGTTAAGTAAAACTCAGGAGATAAATCACAAACATAAATAAATGGGGTTGAAGAAAAAAACTAGTCATTAAATATAAAAGGCAAAAATTTTAAACCTAAAAATCATGAAAGAAAAAGGAAGATGGGGAACTTTTTTTTAAAGAAAATAAAAGCAGAGAATCTTGGAGAGAAATAAGAACTGTTTAAGGGAACGTGAGTCTCCAATGACACTCTAGGGGAGGGTTCTGCTTCTGGCTTCCTGGGGGGTGAATCCTGTGGCGATGTTGGAGACTGGAGGTGGCAAGATGGGGGATGCCCTTAAGCCATTTTGCCCTTTTGTCATATCTGGAAGCTTGCATCTCCTGAGCCATCCTTTCCTGCTGCATTCTCAGATGCCTGGATATGGTCTGTGGGGGTGGGGTGGAGTGGGGTGGGGGATTGTGTTAGCAGCACCTGCTGCTCTGGAAATTTCCCAGATATAGCCTCTTTTCCCCACCTCGGGAGTAGTGAAGGGGGCAGGGTGCTGTGGAAGAAGAAACAACACTCAAGTGTGCCCTGGGCCCGAGAGCCGTCCTGGGCTGCAGCTCCGTGCCTGCCTCCCCCCACCACTGGGAGATTGGGAAGGCCCACCTCACTGGACTCTCACCCACACAGGTGCCAAGGTTGCCAGTCGAGGGGGTCACCTGGAGCGCATATTTGTGGTGGAATTTCGGCCCGACTCAGACACGCAGTTTGTGTCTGTCGGGGTCAAACATATGAAGTTCTGGACACTGGCAGGCAGCGCCCTGCTTTACAAGAAAGGGGTCATCGGGTCCATGGAGGCTGCCAAGATGCAGACGATGCTCTCCGTGGCCTTCGGTGCTGTGAGTTCCAGCAGAAGCTTCCTGAGAGGGGACCCTGAACCCCAGGGCGTAAGGGGAGGGGAAGGGAGTATGGCCAAGAAGTTGCAAACAACAAAGCCATTTCTACATTATCTCCTTTATTGGCTCATTTGCAACCACTGTTCCTTTTCTGTAGCACAGATGGGTGAGTTGACTATATTTTTCCCCATTTGTTTGCCCTCAAATGTTAATCAGAAAAGGTAGGGCTCCCACTTAGGGCAGGAGGTTCATTATTCTAGAGGCAGACTGACTCGCAAGCCCATCAGACCTGGGTTAGATAGCCAAGAGGATGTGGGGATGATCTCGACCACTGGACAGCTTCCCTTTTCCTCCCAGCCCTCGTGCACCACAACTGACACCCTTACGTGGGCTCTCAGTGCCCCCAGCCAACGCAAGTGCCCCTGGGGACATTCTGGAGCACAGCCAACTCCTGGTCCTCCAGGTGCAGATTTATCCCCTCATAGATGAGCCTGGGAAAGTTTCCTCTCAGGCTGGAGTTCGCCCCTTCCCCTGCAGTCACCTGGGGCCCACAGAATGGAAGTTCATTTAAATGCAGAGCCACACTCAGTGGGCATGTCAGATGCCTTGAACCAACTCAACAGAGTGACTTTCAAAGCCCTGTAATTTCCGTATTATTTGCTCTTTGTGGTTTTCTGCAAATTCTTTTGCCTTCGTAGCACAGAGGGTCAGCTTGAGCACGTGTTTATATTTCCCTAGCTCTGGTTCCTTAACAGAGGAGCCGGCGGCTGGGAAGGGACCCTCTTTCAAGCTGCTGTGAGTGTCCTGGTGTGGAAGGTGTCCCTTTGTTTACAGAACAACCTCACTTTCACGGGTGCCATCAATGGAGATGTCTACGTGTGGAAGGACCACTTCCTCATCCGGCTGGTGGCCAAGGCGCACACAGGGCCCGTCTTTACAATGTACACGACCCTTCGGGACGGACTCATAGTGACCGGTGGAAAAGAGCGGCCGTAAGCCGAAGCTCCTCTGGGAAGAGCTGGTCTTTTTTTATTGTCTTGGGAGAAACTGACAGAAGCATCTCCAACTTGGAGAAAATGCAGATTTTCATTCTCCTATCTTTTCTGCATTAGGGAGCTCAGTCTGCCATCTCTCTAAGAGGGCCCTAGGTCAAACCTTCAGAAGTAAGAGTCAGAGGAGAGAGGTGTTAATGGTAATTTAAAAACCAGAGAGCTATTCTTGAATAGACCAGAGTGACTTTGCTGTTCATAAAGCGTTATCTCAGTAGCTCCTTAGGAGAAGGGGGAAAGGAGAAGTGATAAGAAGGGAGAGAAGTTCCCGTTGGGACAGGGAAGCTGTGAAAATGAAGCAGAAAAACAGGAGAAATATTTCTCTTAGTATTTGATCTAATAAAAACACAGTTTGATTTTCTAGATTACAGTTCTCTTTCCTTCCAAGATCATGGCCTTTGAAGGCATTTTAGGAAATCTGCAAGTTCAAAGGGTTGTGATTGCTCATCAACAGGGCCTGAGAAAGAGGTCACCCTGGAGGGTCTGTCCTCCTGCTCCCCCTCGCCGCGCGCCCAGTAGCTATGACCTTGATGAGAGGACAGGGGGAGAGGGGAGTAGAGGGTCATGGGGAGTTCTTGGATGAGGGCTGACATGCTAAGTTCCTTTTGATCTCTTTTAGGACCAAAGAAGGAGGTGCTGTAAAATTGTGGGACCAGGAGATGAAGCGCTGCCGGGCCTTCCAGCTAGAGACGGGACAGCTGGTGGAGTGCGTGCGCTCTGTGTGCCGAGGCAAAGTGAGCATGGCAGGGCTGGTCTTCCCCGAGCTGCCCCCTTGGGGCTGGGCCAGGAGGGAGAAAGGGTCCAAGTGAGAGTTAGTTCAGCACCTTCCAGGCCAAGTACTTTCCCTGGGCTGGTTTGTTGACTCCTTAAAATAAGCCTCCAAGGTGTACCTTATGCTGCAGTGGGGAGGTAGCTTAGCATAGTCCGACAGACCTGGGTGCAAACTATAACTCACCCAGTAGAACTGGCTGTGTGACCTTGGGTGTGTTACTTAAGCTTTCTGGTCCAGCACACAGGTTGTTGTGAGGCTCACATGCGTTATACAGTGCCTTTCATTATACCTGGCACGTGGCCACATTCAGTAGATGTTAGCCACTGTTATTATAGATAATATTATTAAATAATTTGCCCATGCCCAAGGTCACATGGCCAGTAAAAGGGAGAGTGATGGCCACCAAACTGTCTGACTCAAAGCCATTGGTTTTCAAGTCACACCTTGGCTGAATATCAAAAACAACTGTGGGAGCCAGCCCTGATGACCTAGCAATTAAAGTTCGGCATGCTCTGCTTTGGTGGCCCAGGTTCTGTTCTCAGGTGCGGAACCACACCCCTCATCTGTCAGTAGCCATGCTGTGGCAGCGGCTCACATAGAAGAACTAGGACTTACAACTAGAATATACAACTATGTACTGGGGCTTTGGGGAGGGGGACAAAAAACAAAAAACAAAAACAACTGTGAGGTTTTTTGAATGTGGATGTCCAGGTTCCCACCCAGAGCTACCAAATCAGAGGCTCAGGAGTGGGGCCTTGATGTGTGTGTTTTCTTTTTTTTTCTTTTCTTCTTTTTTTAATTTCTCAGGAGATTCTTGATGCGGTTGAAAACAAATCTGTTAACTATTCAATACTTTGTGTTTATCTTTTTGAATTGGTACCATTCTAAGAATTTGCTTTCTGGATGTTCTCCATAAAAAAGGCAAACCTGACTTGGAGTCCACATAATTCAAAATTGGGAATTTTGTTTTAATTACATAAATGACAGTCATCTGGAAGGATAATTAAACGTGTGGGAGATGAAGGCAGAACCAGGCCCAGAACCTGGAAGTCTTCAGGAGATGGAATTTTTATTCAGTGTAAGGAAGAACTTAGGAAAAGTTTGAGCTGTCCAAAACCAGAAATTGGCTGCCTTGCTCTGTAGTAAACTTGCAGTCACAGGAATGTTCTAGCAGAGACTAAATGACGGAGAACTCTGTACGGAAGCTCTCACCTAAGATGGTGGATGGAGAAAAGGCAGGGTGAGAAGGTGGAGGAGGTGACTTAAGAATGGGCAGTTTAGTTGTTAAAAACAAAACACATCTTGGCTCTTCCTATTTTAATACCAGTGCCAACAGAGGCACTTTCCCAAGTTGCTCTAATCATGATCTTTTAAAAAATTATTTTAAATTGTGGCAAAATATAGATAACATAAAATTTACCATTTTAACCTTCTTTTTGTTTGTGGTAAGGAAGACTGGCCCTGAGCTAACATCTTTTGCCAGTCTTCCTCTTTTTGCTTTAGGAAGAGTGTCGCTGAGCTAACATCTGTGCTAGTCTTCCTCTATTTTGTACGTGGGATGCCACCACAGCATGGCTTGATGAGCAGTATGTAGGTCCACGCCCAGGATCTGAATTCGCCAACCCCTGGCGGCTGGAGCAGAGCACGTGAACTTAACCACTACGCCACCAGGCTGGCCCCCATTTTAACCATTTTTAAGTGTACAATTCATTGGTATTAGATACATTCACAGTGTTGTGCAACCATCATCACCATCCATCCACAGAACATTTTTCATCTTGTAGGACTGAAACTCTGTATCTATTAAACAATAACTCCCCTTTCCCCATCCCATAAGCCCTTGGCAAACACCATTCTACTTTCTGTCTCTATGAATCTGACTGTTCTAGGTACTTCATATGAATGGGATCATACAGTATTTGTCTTTTTTCTAATAATGTTTGATTATAACAGGGAAAAATTTTAGTGGGAACCAAAGATGGAGAAATAATTGAAGTTGGTGAAAAAAACGCTGCTTCCAACATCCTGATTGATGGACACATGGAAGGGGAGATCTGGGGCCTGGCCACACACCCCTCCAAGGACATCTTCATCTCGGCCAGCAACGATGGCACAGCCCGCATCTGGGACCTGGCTGACAAGGTGAGGGGCCGACTCTCCCCGGCTCGGAGGCCCACAAGCAGGCCTTGCAGCAGTAGGAGCTTGGAGTAAGGAGAGATCTGGCCAATGTCAGGCCAGAGATGGGGGATGGGGCTGGATAAGAGATCAGCCGCAGGTCAGCAATTAGGTTAGAGAGCCTAATAATAAATGAGTCCCATTCATACACACCCAATCTATATATCTCTTAGCTATATATCCATCTATGAATATTTATAGTACAGGAATAACCTAATTGAGAGTGATTATTCTCTTGTCATGAAGGAACCCACAAAACCTAAAAAATAAAGAGACAAATCATGTCTTCCTAGATGGGAAGATTAAAAATGATTTAAAATGTCAGATGTTCCCAAATGGAACATTTCAATCAAAATCACAAAAGATTTTTCTTACGTTTGGAAAAACAATTTAAAAATTCAAAAAATTCAAATAAAAATTCATTTGGAGTAAAAATGTAAAATAGCAAGGAATAGTCTGGGGAAAAAAAAGATTAATGTTACCAAGCCTTATCTGATATTAAAACAAATACTTACATTTTAATAATTAAAATACTTGGTTTCATTACAAAATGGCTAGTAAATGTGTCAGTCGTGTTTTTAGTGTAAGGATCAAAGAACAGACATGCAAAAGCCTTAATTATGGTTGTTACACTCGAGTGAGTTCATGATTATTTAATGTTTGTCATTAACAACAGCTATCATTTATTGATATACACCATCATTGATGCTAACAACAACCTTGCAAGACCAATGTTAATATCGCTTCTTTACAAATGGGAAAATGGAGAAGTAACTTACCCAAACACACGCAGCTAGGGACAGAGCCAGAATTCTGGATTTGAACTGATGCCAAAGCTCAAACTCTTTCCCCTGAACAAGAGGTCAGCGATCTACGGCCAGAGGGTCAAGCCTGGCCTGTTGGCTGTTTCTACAAATTAATTCATGCTCTTTCATTTATGTAGTGTCTGTGGCTGCTTTTGTGCTGCAGTGGCAGAGTTGAGTGGTTGTGAGAGACCATGTGGACTGCAAAGCCTAAAAATATTTACTACCAAACCATTTACAGAAAAAGTTCGCCGACCCTTGCCCTAAAACATGTTGTCTCCCAAGTTGCTCTAATCAAAACATACTGCCCACCTCAGCTACTCAGGGACAGTTACTGTAAGAAGCAAGAGGTTTGGAGGCCTGCAGTGGCAGCAGAGACAGCCTGACTGCTCTGGCCTGGGTGCAGGATTTCCCCTGGAGACCAGCTGGGGCGGCCAAGGGCTCAGCAGATATTATTTTGTATCAACGTAGAAGCTGCTAAACAAGGTGAACCTGGGCCATGCGGCCAAGTGTGCAGCCTACAGCCCTGACGGGGAGATGGTGGCCATTGGCATGAAGAATGGAGAGTTTGTCATCTTGTTGGTGAACAGCCTGAAAGTTTGGGGGAAAAAACGAGACCGGAAATCTGCTATTGAAGATATCAGGTACATGGCAGGTGGACTTGGCAGGGAGGAGGAAGGTGGGCATTCTCCTTCCCAGTGGTTCCCATTCCAGAAGGGCCATGGCTGGAAAAGAAGTCACTTGTGAGAAGGTCTCTTTCAACGAGCCAACTATGAAAGGAGACCCTCTCACACATTCATTCTCAGACATGTCTTTGCTAATTTCCACAAGAGTGTGGTAAAAACTTCTTGTAAAATGCCATTCTACAAAAGGCTGTGTACATCCATTTCCTTATTTCCATGGGATTTGATCCAAAGAAATTGTTGAATTCCATGGGATGTAGGAGAAGCTAACCAGACATGAGTCATGAAGTGAGATCTCATTGCCTTTGAGCCCGGGAGGCCTGTCCCAGAGAGGACCTCATGTCTGACCGGCTCCAGACAGCCCTCCTCATGAACCATGCTCTTGGATTGCTTTTTCTAGAATCAGCCCAGATAGCAGATTCTTAGCCGTTGGTTCTTCTGAGCACACAGTTGACTTCTATGACCTCACTCAGGGCACGAGCCTGAATCGCATTGGCTACTGCAAAGATATCCCAAGCTTTGTCATTCAGATGGATTTTTCCGCAGATGGCAAATATATCCAGGTAGGCTTTGGGTTTACTGATATCTAGGACAACCAATAATAATAGTAATACTAACAATGGCTTATGTTAATTGAGTGCTTACTATGTGCAAGGCAATGTGCTAATTTACTCTTCACAGGAACCCTTTAAGTACTGTTACTTTTATTCTATTTTATAAATGAAGAAACAGAGGCTTACAGAATTTAAGAAAGTTGAAGAAATAGAATTTAAAATAGTAGAGTTATATTCTTCAGTAAGAAAAGCGGGAAGCACAAGCCCTGATCATCTTTGACACTCCTCTCACCATGGCCCCTTCAAAGCTTCCTAATGTCTAGTTCTCTGCAGCTGCACCTAAGCCTGTGTCCCTTCTTATACGTACTCATTTCAATTCCAAATCCTACTGGGTAGTGTGGCCCCTCCACACTGGGACCTGGACTCCGGACAGTGGGCCCGGAGTGAGAGCTCATCACTGGGTCCCGGAGGGAACTGACAAGTGGGAAGGGATCGAGAGAGTCCCACCCTTGGGACTTACAGCTGAAAACAGAACGATTTCTCCAGCACTCTGAACAAATATTATGCATTTGTGAGCTGGCCCGGAGTTGGAGATTTACTGTGAAAGGAGAAAGGAAACATTCATTCATCAAATATTTACTGAACCAGGCACTATGCTAGGCTTTTGGAAGTACAAAATAGGCCTGGTAGGGCGCCTGGAGCTTGCCCTGTAATGGAGAAGACAAGCATTAGACAGATAATTGAGAAATATACATATAATTACAAATCGTGATTATGTGCTGAGCAGGAAAAGTGCAGGGTGCTCTGGGAGCATTTAACAGGTGCTGAATTTAGATTCACTTCCTCTCAGCACAGTGATATTTAAGCTGAGGTCTGTGTGATGTGCAGGAGTTAGCCAACAGAGAGGGGCGGGAACATCGTTCTAGGCCATCCGCCTGAAGGCCCTGAGGTGGGAAAGATCTTAGCTCATTCCTTGAATGGCAGGAAACCTGGGGTGGCTGGGCTAGAGGCACCCACAGGGAGAGAGGAGGCTGGAGATGTAGGCAGTGGCCATCCTCTGGAAAACGGTTGGTTTCCCCTAGAAGATTCCCAGAGAAGCAAGAGTCGGGTCCTAGACACTTCAAAAATCATCTCCATGAGCAGCTGTCTTCTAGAAAACTTGCCTTACCTCTGTGCCAAAAGACCTTGATTCTCTGAGAACAGGGATTCCCAAACTCGAGCTGGCATCAGAATCACCTGGAGGCTTCGTTAAAACAGATTGCTGGGGTGGGGCCCAAGAATTTGCATTTCTAACAAGTTTCCAGATGATGCTGATGCTGTTGGTCAGGAACCACACTTGGACAACCACTGCCTTAGGACTTTGGAAAATAGCGAGAAAATAGATGGAAAAATGCCCTGCTCATGTGAACTTTGCCGTGGGCTGACCACAGGCTTTGCAGCCTGGAGCTGAACTTTGGTTTGGTGAAAAGTCCTGGGGATGCAGCGGCTGGACCAGTGTTCTGGGAAACAGCACACCAAAAGGGGAGTCCTTTGGACTGGAAAGAAAGTTGATGGACATGGTTCCTTTTCACCTGCAGGTGTCAACAGGAGCCTACAAGCGCCAGGTGCATGAGGTCCCCCTGGGGAAGCAGGTAACAGAAGCCATGGTCATTGAGAAGATCACCTGGGCCTCCTGGACAAGGTGACTAGAGGAAAACACTTGAGGAGAAGGTCACAAGGGAGTCTCTTGTCCCAGGTTCAGCCTCTAATTTTATGTGTGGCCATGATCTGAAGAAGCTCAGAGATAGTGCTACCTTTTCTTTAGGGAGTGGGGGCGGGAGATTTTTCTTGGTACCAGTTTGGGCCATTGGCTTTGATCTGACTTGGGCTTTTGAAATGAAAGTCCCTCTTTTTGTGTAATCCATCTTATAGTCCCCAACCCCATCCAGCAAGTTCAAAGGGAAACCACATCCCAGCTCTTGGCCAAGCCCCAGTGGGGTGCACTGTGAGGCCTCCAATCACCAGCGGGGAATGGAGGTCCAGAACTACCAGTTAGCAGGATGAGAAGCAATGCCTTGCCCTTAATTCAAGGGAAAAGACACCGCCAACCTGTGATCCTGAAGGAGCCCCCACTCTTCTCCCAAACATATGCATGCTTAGAGGACTGTAGGGAAGAGGGAGAGAATCTAAGACGGAGGTAACTTTTCTTTTAGAGGTGAAAGGAACTGGGGCAGAGGAGAACAGTAAGAGCTGGGGCAAGTGTACAGAGGGGAGGAGACAGATGCTTTCAAGCCAGAAGAGGCACATGACCATACTGAATTATGCAAAATACCCCTCTCGCACTTATCCCTGGGAGAGGATGCCTGACTGCAGGAAGCCTTCTCACACATCTCCTAACACCTCTTCCTGTTGGAACAGCATTCTGGGAGATGAAGTCATTGGCATCTGGCCAAGAAATGCAGACAAGGCTGATGTCAACTGCGCATGTGTGACCCATGCTGGCCTCAACGTTGTCACAGGAGATGACTTTGGGCTGGTGAAGCTCTTTGATTTTCCATGCACAGAAAAATTTGTGAGTCTTCCTTAGAGTAATCCCCCTGCACTGCCTCCAGGCTGTCTGTTCTGCAGTCTGTGGAAGATAGTGGCCACATCTAGATGGCCATCTAGAATCTAGAATAAGGGGACTCTTACTCCAGCCCTGTAGAGATTTGGCAACACTTAACCTTTTCATCTCCCTCTGGAGGGGAAGTTCTGGAAGCCAGGAGAAGGGAGGATGGAGGGTAAACAAAATGGCTACAAGTGGAACAAGAATGAGACAAGAAAGCCAGGGAAAGCCTGGCTAATAGAGATGTCCAGACCACATGGGAATCCTATGAATGAAGGAAGGTTTCGGGAGGAGGGGATTTGAGTCCTGGGAGTGGTCCATGGTTGCTGGGAGGAGCAGGGTCTCTTAGCTGTCTCCATTCACTTTGCTCACAGGCCAAACATAAGCGTTACTTTGGTCACTCGGCTCATGTGACGAACATCCGTTTCTCTCATGATGACAAGTATGTGGTCAGCACTGGAGGAGATGACTGCAGGTACCAACCTGATTAATCTGGCTCTGACTCCCTGGCCTTCACTCCCTCCCCCTCCATACCTCAAGTGTCCGCTGGGTCAGCCCCTCCCAGGGGCACGGGGAGGGGCTGAGGTGGGCTAGTAAGCAGGAAATTCAGTGAGTCCTAATGAAGACAAGGACTTTCCCAAGTATAAGGTATTTAGTCTCTGGTGACTCCCAACCCAAATCTTGATGGGCCTATGTCTCCACTAGAGCTGTCCTGGGATTGATGGCAAGTCAAGGGCATGTGATAGCTACTCTGAGCATTGCTGCATGGAGGGACAGGTGGGTGAGAGACTCAAGATGGCTGATTTCAGTAGGAGCTCTTGGACGGCCCACAGCATCACTGCATATAACCAGGAGGTTAGAATGACCTTGATCCATATGTCTTTTAACTCATAACTCCCAATTGATCACCAGAGTTCCTAAGAAAGGTTTAAAAATAATAATATCGAGGGGCCAGCCTGGTGGCGCAAGTGGTTAGGTGCGCGCGCTCGGCCGCGGGGGTGGCCCAGGGTTTGCTGGTTCGGGTCCCGGGCGTGCACCAACGCACCGCTTGTCAAGCCAAGCTGTTGCGGCATCCTATATAGGGTGGAGGAAGATGGGCACGGATGTTAGCCCAGGGCCAATCTTCCTCAGCAAAAAAAGGAGGAGGATTGGCAGATGTTAGCTCAGGGCTGATCTTCCTCACACACACACACCCAAAAAAAATAATAATTTTAATATTGAGCCTCAGTCACCCT
The DNA here is from genome assembly GCF_057802395.1 of Ceratotherium simum simum. Lineage (NCBI taxonomy): Eukaryota > Metazoa > Chordata > Mammalia > Perissodactyla > Rhinocerotidae > Ceratotherium > Ceratotherium simum. The sequence continues at coordinate 29,301,283 of NC_141910.1, read as the reverse complement.
GAGAAATAAGCAGGGCAAATGTTACCCAGTTTTACACATGAGATCTGATGAGGGGTGATGCCATTAGGCTCAGTGCTAATTAGTAGCAAGAGAACCTCAACCAGCTATTTGGTCTCCTGACACAGGGCTGTTTCTGACCATAACCACTGTTCAGTGTAAAACGGGCACATTGTTCTGTGAGACGTGACTGGTCTTCCAGTGTTTTGGAAAGACCGCCTACTAGCCTGCTCCAGAGACGACATCAGCCTCTTCAGCATTTCCAAGAAGGCAGCTTTCTTCTGGCCCTCCACCAAGGGCATTTCTTATTTGGTGTGGAGGAAAAGGACAAGGTCAGATCTAAGTCCCTCAGCTTCTCCACATCTAATGTAGTTGAAGGGCTTTATCACATGAATATTGGTTTCTGTTCAGCCCAAGCAAAATTCTTGGGGGGATGAAGAAGAAATGCATGTATTCCAGGTATTTTTTAGGGCTCTGAGAGAGGTTGTGGAAAAGGCACCTGTAGAGAATTTCAACCCATTTCCTACCCAAAAGCATTGTGTAGAAAATGGCCCCAGAGGTTGCTTTCTGATGCCCGCCTAGGAGCACCCATCTCCAGTCTGCTGTGCCAACTGGCACTTAGAGCCCTTGAGATAATACAGACAGCAGCTCCCTGTGGAGTGTAAACACTCATTCAAAGCAGCACCAGCTAAACTGTGAACCAGCCAGCAATAAGAGCCAAAGTGAGTTGGTCATCCCTGGGCAGGAGATATGAGGTAACTTTTGATTACTAAAAAAGTTGTAGTAGTAACCTTAAAAATGCAGGGCCCCTCATACCGTGATCCCTGGCTCTGTTGCTAAACACTAGAAAGGGCTCTCCTATTCAAGTGGAGCTGATAAAACCTTTTCAATAGAAACAAGAGAGATAGTGTGAAGTCAAATTGCCAAAAGTCCTCACATTTCAGCACGGACACTGCAAGAGCCAAACAAAACAAAAAGCAATAGACCTTTTTTAAAAAAGCAGCAGACCTGTAATTGGTGGCAGGATCCCTGGTTTGCTTTTTGAAATTGAAATGTTTGATACATCACTTGAGATTGGTTCTGGAGCACTTGGCAAGACTGTTTTTTGTCACTTGACAAAAGTATGATGTTCAGCCATGCGAAACGTTTGTGGTCTGCTTTTTCAGTGTATTTGTGTGGCGATGTCTGTAAATGCCAGAAACCTCTTCCTTTATTGCTGCTGCTGCTACCACCCAGCAACTGCAGAGGCAGTGACGAGGCACCTCCTCGCCACCAGCTGCTGGGATATGCCTCCAAGGCTGCAGGCTGCACAAGCTCGAAGTGCTAGTGAAGGGGTGTGACCGCTCCCATCATCTGGAATCTCCAAAACGGTGATGCCAAGAAGGAAGGTCAGTTCTCAAATGTTAAGACCGCTTGCCTCTGTTCCTGAGACTAAAAACTATATGTACTAACTACATTGACAAAATAACCCTGATATTGTAGCCCACTGACCAAATTTAAAGCCTCAGTTACCCTAACCAATATGTAGCTTTTAATTTGCATCAAAACTTTTACAAAAGATGTTTTACTATTGTTTCTACACACTTTAAAAATGTTCATTTTTACAAATAAGTTGAACAAGATAGCTTAAGTTAGATGCACCGAAGTACTAGAGATATTGATAGCCTCTGTTCTCCACATCTAGCTTCCAAAACCAAATGAGCCACGTATACACAGGTTGAGAAACTTAATTTTTTAATGTTTCATTTGCAGAGTTTTATATCCATTAAGTGCCTTTGAAAGTTTCCCGTTGTGTGGGCTGTTGTCTCACCTCCCACAGATGATCTCCTTTCTACATATGGTGCTAAAACATCAAAACTGAGGAGGGCTACAGGACTCTTAGCAGATTCCTGGTCTGTCACCCATGTCATGTGTTTATGTCAAGGCTTCCTAAATGAAAGACATCAGTTACCTACTTAGGAAATAGTGGCTCTGGGAAGGTGAGCAGCAAAGAAACTTGAGGGACGGGGTAGAATGGGTTTTCATTACGTTTAGTGCCAAAAACCACAAAATTCAAAATAGAATTCCAATTAAAAAAACCTCTACTACCAAAAGGAAGCCAAAAAAAAAAAAAAAAAGCTTAAGCTGGTCCAGGAAGATGAGCTGATTTATCTTGTTAAACCTAAAATGAGGTGACCTGAGGCTGCACTGGGTTTACCACTCCCAGAGTGGGGTTGACTTGATGCCACTGATTTGCTTCAGGTGAACTATATAGGTTAAGTCTGGATTGAAAAAAAAAAAATCTCTGCAAAACAAATTCCTTAGCTCAAACAATATTTGATAATCAAGATTATAAAACAAAATAATCTAGCTTAGAGTTCCTAAAAGTTGGCTGGTTGGTTGGATGACAGAATGTGAGTTGGACAATATTAAACAGAAGACATCCCTGAACCACCTCAATCATACTTACTTTACACTCAGCCCACCACTGACTACAGGAGGGGGCTGATGGCACACACTGAATGGAAGGCTGGTGAGGGGCTGGGGGCTCTGAGCACATATATGCCAATTAGTCCTTCTGGTCAGTGACTTAAAATTCTGGATCTTAAGTACTGGCTATTTGCAGTTGTCAGTTTAGAGAAAAGGTGAAATGAAGCATTTTTCAATTAAATAGATTAACATTTACCACGGAAGTGCTTCAGCATTCTAAATGGATTAGATCACTCATTAAGCTATTTTTATATGCCAATTTATTAATGCCTTACGTTAATCCACTGATTGATAGGTTGTTGGGCCCACAGTTAGTCCTTATGCAGTCCTAACTCTGTTTTCTGTGACCATGTGACGCTGAGTTGATAACCATGTCTGCCTATATTGTACCACTAACCTTTCATACTGATTGATTGGATCATGCATTGAAATAACCATGTGGAAGAATAATGAATTGATCGATGATATGTACAACTATATTTAAAGAGCAATAGTATCGTCTGTGTGTCAGGAAATCTTAAATCTTATTATTTGTAAACATTTATATGGTATGATTTTATGTATGTTCATAAATCCTGCACTGTATTCTATTATACGTTAAAATATTGGTGCATGAATTTATTTTCAATTATCAAAGTATGAAAAATACATAATTTAAAAACATTTTTGTATGTGTCAAATAATAAATTTGATTATGTAAACATAGTCTTTTGTTTTCAAAGTAAACACAGCTGCACTATGAGCTGAAAACCTTTCTCAAAAAGTACAAACGTCCACCCACTGGTTGAAGCCAAGACTATCCTTTGTGCATACTTTAAGCTGCAGTTTCATGAAACCAAAATACCAAACATATTTTAAGTCTATAAGCTTTATTGATACTTTGCTTTTACAGTTCACAATGCATTCCACAGATTTAGTTCAGTACAACTTAAACCACAATTGTATAAATCTTCATTTTATGATTTCTTGCATAACAATATTCGATATTTGCAAACATTTTTGGAAGCATTAGATTCAGTCCATAGATTCAGGGTTTGTGACAAAATTAACTACAGTAAGTCTGTGCGATGAAGTTGATGTGAAGAATTCTACGTGCATGGCGTCGGTTCACGTTGAAAACAACAGATGGTAGTGCTCCTAGAAATATTTTTTCTTTTTCTAGCTTATGTGCTTTGGAACTACACACGTACAACCAAAGACTCTGAAAGATCAAGCACTGTAGGGCAGCTGGAAGGTAAAGGTCTCTAAGCTTTGTGAAACACTATACATAGATATATATATAATCTATATTTACTTATATTGGCAATTAATATAACAGTAAAATTCACAATACACCTAGAACATACCAGAAAGGCAAGTTTTTTCACTCCTGCTTTAGTGGTATGATCTCGTCTAAACATTTCATTTCAGAAAATCTGCATCCAATCTACACAGACCATACACAGTGCACAAACTGTGAAAAGGGTTATTTTTTTCAGCTCCACTTTCTCTGCAATTCCCAAAATACAGCAAGACTACCTGTAACAAAGTGTACTATATCTTTCTCAGATCTTTTTTTATTCACCAGTGCCTCATATAGGAAAAACAAATATGATTACAGTTTAAATCCATACATAGCAGCTTACAATACTTAAGGTGATAAACACATGGCAGTCAAGACAGGTAATTGTTCCTCAGACACTGCATTGCTAAAAATAAGGATCTGTGAAACTGCAATGTCAAGGTTTCATTCTTCCCTGACCCCCCCCCCCATGTAATCAAATGAATATCCCCTTTAAAGATAAACTCCTATTGTTAATTATTTCAGGCTTTTTCATTCAGCTTTGCGCTTCAATCCAGGGATTTTTGCTTGAATTCTACAAATGAAAAGGAGGGGGAAAAGGTCAATGTAAATATTTTTATATTTTAGTATTTTGTTTTCTGCTTCTTAAAATGCCATCCTTCAAGAACTACTTTTAAACTGCTCAGCTTATACAGGAAATGAAATCCTAAAGCCGTCAAACTATAAGCTATAATTTTGCCACCTTGGCCTCACGAATTAGATTTAAACAAAGCCTTAAATACACATAGTGAATATAGAAATTAATGATCCAAACGTTAGAAAACATCTTTTGGCAACACTGATGACACACTTTAGGTCTGACATGAGATTTACTACTCATTATGCCTGTAATATGCAAATACTGCACCGTTCTCCAAGTCCAGTACACTTTATCCTCAGTAAAAGTTGCAGATTTTCAATACTTACTTAGCCATAGCATCTTTAACATTCTTATTTGCAAGTCCTAGATAATGATCTATCTGTGCCTGAAAGAAAAATATAAAGGAGTTATTAGAAAATTACCATTGCTGAAGAATCTTATTAACCATTTCTATGTTCCAACAAAACAAAGGCTTAAGGAACCACTACCTTTCTCATTTTTATAAGGCTTTGGAAACTGGCACTGATACGTTTGTAAGTTCCATGTAATAGAGTGAGCTCTGTATTCTGAAATCTGCAGTTAAGAAATTACCTGATGCCGTTCATAAATAACAGGAACGCTGAAGAGCGAAATCAGAGCTGAAAAAGGAAATATACAACCTTTAAAAAAGACTGGTATGATTTAAGGAACAAACTAAAAAGCCATCAAATTGGCAACACTCTTAAGGTAGCCAGGCAGTATTCCTAATGAATGAATAAATACACGAGGAGCACCTGCGGGTGGTGAGGCACTCCAGGACAATGCATTAACAGAGGGAGGGTGCAGAAACCATTCCCGGCTTCAAATAACATCACATAGACTTTATAAAATAAAGGTACCCCTGGTTGGTTAGCTTTATGACTGCACCATCAGATAAGGCCACCCTCGATCTGGTTTTACCACCGTTGGTTGGAGCAGTCTTCAGGAACTAAAGTAGTACTTCAATAAACAGTATCAGCAATTTATTTAAAGAGGTCACAACCTCAAATGTACAGCCTCTATTTTTCCTACATTATAAGAATATTCTTCACTAAAATGTCTCAAGTTCCTTGCTCAAAATCTTTCCTTTTTCTACAATTTTTCATTCCAATGGTTTTGTAGACTTACCCAAAATCAGTAGTGTCAGACCATTGAACAAGGCACCAACATAGGTAAATACCCACATCAACACTGCAAACTATAAGAAAATAACGTTAGCCTATTAAAAACAAAATTCAAGTTAAGTTTCTTAATTAAGCTTTCAAATAAAAGCAACTCATCTAAATGCCAACCTACCAGAGGCATATTCCTTGGAGACTTGATAAAGTAATACGGATACTTCACTTCTAAGTCACCAGTCTCAATTCAGAATTTCAGAATCCTAATTAAAATAATAGATTTGATCCATTTTCTCTGGACTCTGCTACCAAGTAGTTTAGTTTATTCTGTTTTCTCTGAGATCAGAAAACATGCCAAAAGTACACCTTACCTCTCTCCAGCATTTAGCTTTTAAATGGGAAGACTGAAAAGGTATTATGAGAATTAGCTGTTAAAACTGATGTTAAAGAACTAACAAGTTAAGTGCTTAAAGATATATATGAGCTGAATAATTCAAACATTAAAATCTCAGACATCTGAATAAGCAATAATGGGGCAGAGAGTACTCATTATCAGGGAGACTAGGTTTCCAATACCAAAAATATCACCTCTAGCATTTTATTAAAGATCAGAGGCACCATCTTCCCGGTGATACATGATTTCACAGCCATAGTTAACGCTGGGAATGAGGACTCCTCAAACTTTTATACCTACTAATAAAACTGACCATTATTGTTCTTTTAACCACCGCCGCCTTTATTTACTTAACAAACAGTAATATAGTTTTTACTATAGTGCTGGGCACTGTTTTAAATGCTTTACAAATATAAATTCATTTATTCCTCTTACTAACTTCATGAGGTAAGCACTATCATCACCACAGCAGATGCAGACACTAAATGGAGAGGTTTAATAACTTGCCTGAGGTCAGATTTCACTGTCCCCTCCAGGGGCTGGGGACTGCAGTGAAGTGACTAAACTCTCCTACTTTCGTAATCCTGGTCTCAAAATCTGGGATTTTTTTTTTTTTTATCATCAAATAAGGCAGTTTGGAAAAGGCTTTGCTTCTAAAAAGTGATTTCATTTTGAGAAGTCCTTTATTTCCTCTCCATACTTTAGTTTGTTCATGAGATGGCTGTACAAGAGAATTTCGAAGTTTTCTTCCAGTTTTAAAACTCAGTGACATCATATAGTAGAAAGACTCAATGACATGTTCAAAGCAGTTCTTGAAGACTGAAACACAAAGTCCATCTGGATTTTATTAAATATTTGTCATCAGCAATTCCTTTGCTTCCTAGTAAAAGCCTTCATGTATCTGGCAATCGCTCTGCCCTATTTAGTAGGTAACAAACATAGCACCACGATGCCACCATCTACCGTGATTGTTTAGGTACATATAACACGGTGTAAAGGAAAAGAAGAGGAAAGAAGAGTTAGCACCTCCATCATCTAAAGCACGGATTGGCAAACTTTTTCTGTCAAGTAAGATAGTAAGATAAACATTTTAGGTTTTGTGGGCCACAAGGGGTCTCTGTCATATATTCTTTGAATATTATCTTTAAAAATGTAAAAATCATTCTTAGCTCCCAGGCTGTACAAAAATAGGCCAGACAGATAGCAGTTTGCTGATCCTTGATCTAAAGCATAATCTTTAGATCTTTCTCCATGTATTCACTCATTCAACAAAATCTGACTGAATGTCTACTATGAGCTGGGTGCTGAGCAGTAATTAAGGTAAGCGTATTCACCGCAGGTCAGGAAGACACTTTGGATTCCTGTACCAACTGTCAGTTCTACAAATAACAACACTCTAATTACCCCTACAACTGAATTTAATGTTCAAGTGAGCAGATGTCAAACACTCATAACACCTGTCAATTGAAAATCAAAAATTAAATGCTGCCCTGCTCTTAGCAACTGCTATGGAACCACTGGTAGAAAGATTTGAAGCATGACTCCAGTTAGCAAGCCTTTTCCCTCTTACATAGTTTTACAGACTTATTGCAGAAGCTAAATATAACTTCTGCACTTGAGGAGGTTTACTATAGAGCAACAGAGCTATTTTCATCCATCACCATCCACAAGTCTACAGCAAAGAGTCAACCTTCCACATTTTAGAAGAAACTGCTTTAGCAGTAAAGACACTCTTACCTTGACAGAATTCAGATATTAACACACACAAGCTAAAAATAAGTCTTAATTTTGTCATTAAGTCACTGACAAGGCCATACGCCAAATCCACAGGAGAGAAGCCTGAGACTTCACAATGGGCCATCCAAGGGGCTCAAATGTCACTGGACTTGCCTCTTGGAGAACACTCTTCCTAAAAGGGAGGCTATCCAGAGGCAAAAAGAGAGGAGCAGAGAGAGGCTTCAAATGTCTGTGGGGCCAGACAGGTGACATAAATGCAGGAGGGAGGCTGGGTGAGGACTGAGGCAAACAGAGAGATGCATTCTCCCACTCAAGGAGGCACCCACAACCCAGCTCCAGACTGTTGCCATGCACGTATTCCAGGCCAATGTTGCCAAATTTTCCCATTTTAAGAAAGAACCAGGAATTCCCATTTTTATGTGCTATCAAAGGATTGTTAAATGTGGTAGTAAGAACTAGCATCTAGCAATTACACAATTACTGGAACTGTTATATAATAACAACAGCAACTAACATTTTTTTGAACATACATTAGGTCAGTGAATCTCATCATAACTCCCAAAGTTCAATACTGTTATTATCCCCATAGAAGAGGAAACAGAGACACAGATTAAGCAAGTTGCCAGATTTTTATTAGATGATGTCTCAATGGTGGGAGTGGAGGTAGGGCATTTTTAAGGAAAATGGAGGGAAGGTGCTTAGAATTTCAGAAATTACTTTGGCAATTCTGACATTTTCAAACTTTTCCTGCATTTTTAAATACTGAAAATTATTTGACCTTTTTTGATATATTCAGCCTCACTCCTATGACGTTGACTGTCTCTACATTTTCCCCAGCCCATTTCCCTTCTAATTTTTCTTTGAGCCAAAGAAACCAGAAAGGAAACTGTCAAAATGTGCATGTTAATAACCCCGTAAGACCCTGAGGGCTAGATTTTAAGATTCTTTTGGGTCAGCTACTTCAGGAGTTCACGCCTTTTTCTGCTCACTTTCAGATTTAAGATTCTATTCCAGAATATTATGTCCAGGAACTATAGCTAGAAATTTTCTTAGAAACAATTTTAACATATATTGTCACTAAAAGTTACAGAACTACCGTCATACAGAATCTTGTCTTTATCACCCAAAGGCATATGACAGAAAAATAAGAACCTTTGCCTAAAACACCTGGTCTTAGCATCTAGTAAGTAAAATTATTGGACAGATTTAAAATCTGAATATAAGGAAGTAAAATAAATCAGTCTAACAGGTCAAACTGATTTTTCCTTTACATTGAAAAAATTAAGAAAGAACGAGAATTGAAAAAACTGTTTTTTGCTTTCTTTAGGCAGAGAATATGACTCTCCTACCAGCTGCTGTGGTTAAAAGGCAAAAAGAAAGTCAGAAGGAAAATCACTTTGTTTTTAAAAATGCTCTCTATATAAACAAACACTGGGGCATAAGACTGGCAAATGCTCAAGGATCTGTCTCTAGAAAGGGAATACTATTAAGTCATTTTTATAAAGAGCCAAGTGTGTTAAGTTTTTTATCAGCTTTTTTCAGTAAGAGACATTTTAAGCAAGTATCGGTGTTTCTACAGTACCCTTATTCAGTGGACAAAAACAGATGGAATCTGTACTATAACACAGTGACATTAAAAAAAAAGGGTTTAACTGAAGTCTCCTCATGTAGCAGAACCACAAGGTTTATCAAGGAAGACCCTTCATGTGTATTATCAGAGCATGCACCTGAATCACCAAAGGCTTCATACCCATCACCTTTGCCTTGGGAGAAAAGACAGATACCCTGCCTTATTCTTTTGCCTCAACAGATTCTGAGACCTAAATGCAAAGTTCATTCTATGTGTTAATAGGTTGAAACAACTATTATTTATTTGGAGCCCTGAATGAATCACCATCTACAGAAGTCATCAAACAGCTTTCCTTGAGCTCTGGGCTTGCCAAAAAACACTATTCTGAAAACCATTCAAGTAAGTTTTCTTCTTTTATTTTTTTATTTTCAAAAAAGAAATCCTTAAGGAGATACAAGTAGTAAACTATAATTCTAATGCAAGTGTTTTTTTTCAATATTAAGAAACAAAGAATGTTTTAAAAATATAAGACAACTTCATAAAAATAAAGTGTTCCAGAAAGCAAATCTATCTCATTATGTGCCACTTGCTGTTACTTTCAAATTAGCAGAATCACTCAAGGCAAGAATTTATCAAGACAGTTTCTTTCATTTATGCCAGCTTCCTCATGAATAACATAATTGCTTTCAAAAAAAAAGCTTAAGGTAATTTTCAAAAGAAATTTAAAAATGAGATTTAACAGCAAAAAAAATTCTTTTTCTCATAAAAGTAAGTAACGGAGGTTCTGAGTCTTAAACTGAGAGAAGCACACAGCCAAAAATAATGTCCATCTACTGGCTTATTAAGGCCAAAATGTTAGTTAAAAGCATTTTGAACATTTAAACCCATTCTGACCAGTTCAGAAATTGTTTCACTGAGTCTGAAGGCCCAATCATCCTGTTGCTGTGATATCCATGGCTTGCATGATAAACTACAAACTAGTGCATATCTCTTGGAAAAGAAAAATTATGATAATTACTACCATAGTACATTTCTACCCAGACTTAGAATGGAAATGAGTCTGTCTTTTTTTTTTTTTTTTGGTGATGAAGATCAGCCCTGAGCTAACATCCATGCTAATCCTCCTCTTTTTGCCGAGGAAGACCAGCTCTGAGCTAACATCCATTGCCAATCCTCCTCTTCCCCACCCCCCCCAAAGCCCCAGTAGATAGTTGTATGTCATAGTTGCACATCCTTCTAGTTGCTGTATGTGGGACACGGCCTCAGCATGGCCGGAGAAGTGGTGCATCAGCGCGCGCCCGGGATCCAAACCCGGGCCGCCAGTAGCGGAGCGCGCGCACTTCACCACTAAGCCACAGGGCCAGCCCCGAAATGAGTCTTTTTTTTTTTTTTTAACTTTATTTATTTTTCCCCCCAAAACCCCAGTAGATAGTTGTATGTCATAGTTGCACATCCTTCTAGTTGCCGTATGTGGGACTCGGCCTCAGCATGGCTGGAGAAGTGGTGCGTCGGTGCGCACCTGGGATCCAAACCCGGGCCGCCAGCAGCGGAGCGCACGCACTTAACCGCTAAGCCACGGGGCCGGCCCCGAAATGAGTCTGTCTTAAGCAGAGTCACAGGCAGTAACACACAACACACAAAACACAAACAGCAACTTCTATAAAGGAAAAGCCCTAAGTCCCAGTGCTTGGGACTCACAGTACATGACTGGTATAGTGCTTGCATGGAGTCAGTCTGAACTGTAGGAGAGTTTATTTGCAAGGTGAGACTCTTAACAGCTCCTATGTAACAAGATCCAAAAACTAAAGAAAAACTTCCAACAATTACCAACTGAAGATTAGATAAGGCGTTTCAGAACATTAAAGCTTTTCCAGAATAAACATTCCAAAAAAGAGTCCAAAATATGACATAGTTTATGTGTATAGATGCATCACACAGAAGCTAAGAAATTAAGTGCTTAGACTCTAAAAGTCAAGCAGATTAAATCACATCTGGTATTAAATCGAGATAATCTTTTATTTTATTTTATTTTATTTGTTTATTTTTTTCCCCCAAAGCCCCAGTAGATAGTTGTATGTCACAGCTGCACATCCTTCTAGTTGCTGTATGTGGGACGCGGCCTCAGCATGGCCGGAGAAGCGGTGCGTCAGTCCGTGCCCGGGATCTGAACCCGGGCCGCCAGCAGCGGAGTGCGCGCACTTAACCGCTAAGCCACGGGGCCGGCCCTGTTAGATAATCTTTATTCTTATAATCAAAATTCCCTTTAATTTTCTCACTTTTAATCTTTATGATTTCCAAAAGTATGAATTTATAACTTATTTTCCTTTAAAAAGGACTAATAGTTTCCTCCATTTTAAATGATTGGATTCTGAATTTTGAAATCCAAGTTAACAGTAACATGCTTTCATTACATCTTTATTATTTACTTTAATATAAATAGAATTTTATACTCTTTAACTCTTTTAATATTAAATTCCGGGTATGTCAAAAATGAAAAGCAAATAAACTTACTTTCAGAGAATCAACTAAGTCATCAACTAAGAAGAGGCGTCTGAGTTCTTTTATCGTGCAGTTCACATGACCAAGAGCAGAATTACTGTATTTCTGAACCAACTCCTCAGAAATAGCGACTTCAGATTCCAAATATGCCCTAGAAAACAAAATACATCATAATTGTCACTGAATGGAGTGATTTTCCCTGGATGTCTTGTCAATCAGCAATTAGATATCTGTAAAAGAAGACATTAATAAAATATTTTACTATAAAAGCCTACTATTTCCAAATTAAGCACAATGTAAAAATTCACCAAGCAAGAGATATTTCATTGATATGTGCTGTCAGCTGATGAGCATAAAAAAAAGCATAGCTTTGAAACCAGACTGATCTGAGCTTGAATCTCAAGCTCTGCCTCTTACTAGGCCTTGTAACTTTGGAAAGTTATTTAGTCTTCCCTCTAAACCTCAGTTTCCTCATTTATAAAATGAAGATTATCATGAGGATTCAATGAGTGAAGTGCTTAACACAGTCAGGCACAAGGAAGCACTCAATAAATGGTAGTTGTTATTATGGATTTGGTTTCTTCTTCAAGTTGACATTATGTTGTCTCATCAAGTTTTCCTAACAAAGATCCTATTCATTTCCTAATACTACACTCTCTCAGCCTACTCTTCAGGGGAAACTGCCCAATATGTCAAGCCCCAGATTGTGAAATGGCTGCCAAAAGTACAGTGTTAATCCCAGTAAAACATAAAAGTTACTGTCCATTTATATGCCCTAATCTATACTGAGATAGCTGGAATTGTTAAATTTAAGAAGATAACTGTAATGGGGGGAAAAAGTCAAGTCTGCAGGAATGCAAAGAATTGTGTGATTAGTTATTGTTTCCAAGAAGCCATTTTATTTTGGCAGAGTAGAACCAAATCAGAAGCGCTAAGCATTCTCATATCTTTTGGGAGTAGCTCCTTACCCAGCCCCTCCTCATCACTTCCCCATGTCAGTGGACACTAGTTACTTACACTGAAAATAGGTCCTCTTTGAAAACTCCTTGTCCCATAGTTTTACCTCTGCAACATGCCCCAAATATGTCTCCTCGTTTTTATTCACTATGTTATCACACTAGGTTAAGTGCTCATTATTTATGTTTATATGTGGAATATTCTATCAGTCTCCAAACCAGTCTCTAATCTGTCTGCATCCTAATCCAGTCCTCTAGCCAATGCCAGATTCGTTTTATGAGCTATCCTAGATAGTGCTATTTAGGTTGAACTCAGGGGGCAGTTAGCATACCTGCTACTACCTAGCTATGTAACGTTGCAAAAGGCATAGCACTTCTCTGGGTTATAGTTCCAACTCTAAAATTAGAGAAATAGACCTTCCTAAATCCCTTCAGGCTCAAACATTCTGTGATTCTATGGTTCCAACTTTTCAACCAGAGCCCTCCTAAATCTTTCCAACCTTATTTCCCAATACTCACCATGTTGTAGCCAATGAGCCATTCATCAAACATTTTTTAATCTTAATGCCTTTGTTCATCATACTGTTTTCCCAATCTACAAAGCTCTCCTCTCATCTCTAGTGATAACATTTCCAGTCAGTTAGCCCCACCTCAAATCCCACCCACATATGAAGCCTCTTCTGCTCTTTCTTCCCTAAGACCCTACTATATAACTCTAACAGTGCTTTCTTTTGTATTATTTTTATGGTATTTACCATACCCAGCCCTGACATATGGATGTGTGTATACCTGTGTATTTTTCCTAATAGAGTATAAACTGTCAAGGACCAGGAATATATCTTTACTAGTACAATGGTCTAGCACACAGTTAGACAATTGTTCAAGTATCAAGTTGTTAGTATCAAGTTAAAAATAGTCAAACATTCACATCTACCCTTAAGTCAGCAATAATTTATTTATGCAGCTTTGAGAAATATAGAAAAGTGGCTGATATAACTTGAGTTGGTATTCTGCTTCTTTGTACCACTACTTTTGTTCTTGCTGAAGACAAGATGCATGGCCAGCAGGCATAAAGGCAGCCCTCTCCATCAGTGACAGTCTGTGGATATTTATATTCATTCAACTGGCACTTATGTGAAATTAATACAATGCCAGCACTGCCATCACTCTTTTCCAATGACCACAGCTATTACATATAAACTGTATGATATCATCTTTACTAGTGTGACTGAATAACTTGAAAAAACTGTCCAACAAGCTTAAACTGGCATGTTAGCTGAATTTACTTTATAATGACCATAAAAGCCCTTTGAGCTAAGAATAAAGTATTTCTAAGGAAATAAAGAATAAAGAAGTCACTAGTTTTTTCAAAAAGTCTTCTTTAAAATCAAACAATGCATAAAATTTTTATATTATAGATAATTTAGAAGTTTTAGCTTGACAATGTTTTTATATATTTCAATATAACCAATAAAAAATCATATTCCTTTATTATTTGTGGCATGATACAGCTCTGCCATTTTGAAGCTGCAATTTCAAGTTACTGAATTCCAAGTTTGTTTCCCCCTCTGTAAAATGGAGTAATACATCTATCTTATAGAGTTGTTATGAAAATTAAGTCTGTACATGAAAGACCAGACACATAAGAGCCACTCAATAAATGTTGGTCCCTCCCCCAAACTGATCATTACTTGATCAATATGAAGAGAAAGCTAAAGAGAAACAAATCAACAGTCTTTACAATAAGCAAAATAATTTAGTAGGTCTTCTTGTGAAGTTTAAAAATCAATTTAAGTTTTTACCCATTAATATCAACTGGTCAATGTTCTGGGTAGTTACATACTCATTCATGCCCAAATAGATGCTTGCTTTGCCAAAATAGTTTTTAAATGTTCACAATCTATTTGAAAAAAATGATATCTATACACAAAACAACTAGAGAACTCTTCAAAGCCATACTTAGTGCAACAAGAAATGAGTTCTCAGATCATTTTGAACCAGCGTTGCGGAAGCCTTCTTCAAAGAGCTAGGTCTTGAAATTAAACACAGAACCAAATAAAAAAGTATGACAGATTAGAGTATCTGGGGAACTAAAAAGGCAGCACGAAAATGAGCACAAAACTCTAGAAGGAGTAAATGGGTGACAAGACAAAGATATCTGGTCTTTATCCAATAGTGAACGGAGAGCCCCTATGCCTAAAAATATGATCAAAGTGGTATTTGAGAAAAATTAATCTGACAACATCTGTAAGAGCTGAAGCAATCTGAGGTAACAAGAAGCAATCGGGTAACAAGTGAAGCCAGGGGTAAGCAAACTTCTTCTGTAAAGGGCCAGGTAGTTTTTTGAGGCTTTGAAGCCATATGGTCTCTGTCACAACTACTTAACTCTGCTCTTATAGCGTGAAAGCAGCTAAATGACTGAGTATGGCTGTGTTCCAATAAAACTTTATTTACAGGGCCGGCCCTGTGGCTTAGCGGTTAAGTGCGTGCTCTCTGATGCTGGCGGCCCGGGTTCGGATCCCGGGCGCACACCGACGCACTGCTTCTCTGGCCATGCTGAGGCTGCGTCCCACATACGGCAACTAGAAGGCTGTGCAACTATGACATACAACTATCTACTGGGGCTTTGGGGGGAAAATAAATAAATAAATCTTTAAAAAAAAACAAAAAAAACCTTTATTTACAAAAGCAGGCAGGAGACTGGATTTGGCCATGGCTGTAGTTTAAGGACGCCTGGTCTAGACTGAGGAAGTAGGGGAAAAAAAACAAAATTTCGTTATTTTCTTTGCATGAGATGTAAACAAACAAAGGTAACACCAAAACTGGGGGCAAGCCTGAAATTAGGATAATAGTGGTGTTACTGATAGAAATTGACAAGTTTGAGAAAAAAGGTTCACTTAAAGACACGATGAGGTAGTGGTTGTCAGCGACTGGGTGGGGAGTGACCCCTAATGGGTATCAAGTGTCTTTTTGGTGTGATGAAACTGTCTGGAATTAGATGGTGATGGTGTACAATTCTGTGAATATACTAAAAACCACTGAATTTTATAGTATGTGGATTATATCTCAATTTTTAAAAGGGCAAGGGGGACATGCTGAATATGAAGTGAGGGCAGAAGACCCAAGCTGAGGTGTGTCCCATTAGGAATTAGACATATAATGCTACAGTGTACTTGTAAAAATAAGGGCAGAAGATAATAGTTTAGAGAAAAGGAGCTGCTGAAATGAAGGAGCTCTCCAAAGGTTAATACAAAAGTAATGCCTTAGGGAATGAGAAGAAACTAGATAGAAAAAGAATGGTTAAGAAAAGACATAGGCAAGATGAGAAAGCATAATAGAAAAACATACACACACTATTGGAAAGAAAGGTATTTCTAATATCAGATAGCATAAAAGTAAGCAATAAAGAAAATATAACTCTCACCAATCCTAACCATGTTAAAAAGATATAGCTTCCATTAAAGTGAAATTAGACAAGCGATACCTACTTCTCACAAATAAATATTACTAACAAGTAGCAGTTATCCTAATGATATGTAAACCCAGTCTTTTCCATCATGAGCCTATGAAATGACCTTTAGGAATCTCAAAAGCAGATGCTTTTGGTATAGCTTTTTAGCAAAAATTTGCAATTATCTTTAAGCAGTAAAAAATGCATGGCGGTAACTCTACAGAGAGCAGAATGAAGTCTCAATACCAATCCTCTTTATAGTGCTGCCAATGTGTGCCTTGTTTTCCAGACATCTCACCTGAATGGATGGCCTTCATCTGATTTCTGGATAGCTTGGATCACACCCTTATATATCCTAAAGCTGATGGTCACAGAGAGCAGGGCCAAGGCAATGTAGGCCGTTACACTCACAATGCTGAATACTGTCAACGAAAGCAGCAGGAATAAGCTGGCACCAAACACCACTCCAGTCTTCTTAATATCTCTCCAGTAGAGGAGGTCAACAACTGAAAATGAAAAAAGAAGGAATCTGAAATTAGAACATTATTTTATCCATTTGGATTTGACACATCTATATTTGCTCCACCTACAAAAATAAAACGGTCTCTAGATAAAGTAAAACCAAAACCTGAAATGTTAAACAAAGATTAACTTTATATGCTACATTTTAAACTCACTCTAAATTGTATATTAGTATAATACCTGCATTTATTTCTATTTACCATAAAATATTTTTCATTCAAATCTATTCCCTACATGTCCAAATCATTCTGGCTATACAAGATTATTAAATCTCTCAAGTATAGCATAGCAGACTTCTAATCCAAAACAAAAGGTTTCTTAAAAATCATCTTGGGGGTTTTCATCTTTATACAATGCATCATATATATTCAAATAATAGAAAAAAATCTTAACACACTCACTAAAATGAGATACTTCAGTGACACAAAAATATATTTATCTGTAGAAAAATCATAATTCAAAAACTGTTGAGAAATTAAAACTTTACTAAAAACTACACAGGAATTTCACAGCCCTGCTTTTAAGAGATCTCTCTTTGAGAAACTTAACAAAATTGTAACCTAACCTGGCTATCATTAAAACAAAAATTTCCTACAAAGCAAAAGGCAGAGGGAAACAGCCTTTAGATTACCTGAAAAGCTACTTTCCTCTAGGAGTAGATAAATATAATGACATAAAAATTTAAGTGTCAAAGAAAAACTAAACGTGTTACACTGTTATATAATGTTTATTAATAGTAAGGAGTCAGACAAAGTCTAACTTAGCAAGTTTGCTCTTGGCCTATGGTCACAGAGCCACTATGGGGATCAAATAACCACAGGTCTGTGTTCTCAAGATAGGGTTATGCACAACCCAAGGAGAATTCTGCAGTGTGCCAAAGGGCTCCTGAATTCACAGGATGAACATATTTCATCTCTCTCTGGATTGTGAACAATTTGGGGGGAGAAACATTCTTATAGTAAAATAAATATGGATATACTCTTGAGTACAATTTTAAATACCTGTTAATTTTTAAGATAAAGGAGGTGACAAAGAAAAATCACACTTCTAGGGGCTGCTTTGGTCTTGATCCCCAGGTCTTCTAAGGTATCTGACTTTCCTTTACCCTTAGAGGTACCTCTGTGGGGAAAAGTATGTATGTGAATTGTAAAATGTTAGATATTATTAAGAAGCCCTGAACATGAGTACTGATTAAGATATCTTAATTGCCTACCACAGTGTCTGGCTCATAGCAGGGGCTCAACAACACTTATTATGTTTAGGAAACGTTTATTCCATTCTCCCAAATATGACTTGATTTGAATGCTATTAATTTAATATTCTTCATATGATTTATAGCATTGTTTTCAAACTCTGGTTTCAACTATTTATTCAAGTTTTCCCCATCTCAAGTTCATTCCAACCCTGCCTAAAATTTCTACATCAGTTTTATTCTATTTAACTAGTTTCTACTACTCTACCAGTATACCAGCACAACTGCAAACTGACCAGAACTTGAAAGCGTGTATCTATGCTTTTAAAATGACATCATGAATAATGTCATATTGAATAAAGAGATAACAGCAATGCTAATAGTTTTCTGACATTCAGCAAACATTTATTGAGCTGATGCTGTTCAACAAACTCAACCTACTAGAATGAATTAGAAAACCTGAAAATAGGGACATGGACTTTCTCTTTAAGGCCCTGTCCAACTCTAAAACACTACAATTCTAGGAAGATGATAAGACACATAAAAACAATGTCAATAGGATTATAAAGTAAATACTGCACTGTTGTGAGAATTCAGAAAAGGAAAAAAAACTGGAGGAAATTTTAAAAGACTTTGTGAAAGAGACAGAATTGAACTGGGTCTTGAAGAATGGGTAGGGTCTAGAAAACCTGAAGGTGCAGGCCTAATTATAAGTCTCTGCTAACAATGATTCTAATAATAAATGCAGGGTTTTTTTAACAGGGTATAGTGAGAGGGTAGGGGAAGCAATAATAAAGACATAATTGCTTCCTGGGAGGCTCTCCTGTGCCCCACAACAGTGACTTATACAAGACAGACAAAGCACTTAGGCTCTGGAGTCAGATCATCTAGACCCGAACTCTGGCTCCATAACTTACTAGCTGTGTGACCTCAGGCAACTCATTAAATCCCTCTACACTTCAGTTTCTTCATCTATAAAATGTGTATACAAATAGGAATGATCTTATTGAGATATTGTGAGGATTAAGTGAGATAATGAATTAAAATTTTTCATTAATAAGATAATGAATATAATGCACTTAATATAGTACATAGCATACAGTAAATTCTTAAATGTCAATGATATTATTTGTTGTTATTATTATTATTATAAATATCACCATAATCACTATCACCTTTCTTATCTAGGTATTTAAATAGTAAATATATAAAGAAAACAAAAAGAAAATTCCAACCTTATTAACTTGTAAGTTAATAAACTGTATTTCTGTGTTATAAAAGTTGATAACCTAGAAGAATAAGCAAGTAAGGTATACCTCAAATCTATTTTTATATAAACAAATGCTCTTTTATAAAAACTGTCTGGTTCTCAAAGTGCTCCAAAACATTTATTAACCGTCAAAATCACTATGGTGATAAGTTCAAATAAATGCAGACATCCTTATTATTCCTTACCATCCATAAAAACTACTCCGTAAAAGCTGACTATGAAATAGATGACTTTAAATCTGAGTGGTATGTACAACATAAATTAATGTCTAATCAAATTATCTAACATAGTAGATATACTGTCCAAGCAGTTTCAATGACTAGATAAGAATTATTTATAATTAGTCTATGATTTCTATATAGACGGATATGGTGGAAGGAAATATCAGTGACCAGGATTCAAGAGACCCATGTCCTAGTACTGGCTCTGCAACTGTGTAACTTTGGACGAGACTCAAACTTCTCTGGACCTTAGTTTTATCATCAGTAAATAAGGCGTTAGATAAAAGATTTCTCTTTTCCCTTCAGAAACTAACATGATTCACACTACAAAGATACACATCACTTCTACATTCAAATTCCTAGTGGGTCCAAATAAATGAGATTTTATTGCTATATCATCTGTGCCAAATATAATTTACAAATATCTCCTTCCTTTTTAGATCTAGATTTTTGAGGGCGAGAGAGGCTTAAATATTTTTATTCATATCAGTCTTTTAAAATGAACCTTCCTAGAAACATTGTTTTTTTAAGTATCAAACATTATTAAAATTTCAGGAAAACAATAAATTCATATTCCTACAATTTTTCAAGCAATTATAAACTATATCATTATAGCAATAGTATGAGAGAAGCTAAAAAAAAAGATTGAAAAGCTACAGACCTGTTAAGCCTGACAGATGTTTTAGAAATGTTTTCCAGGTTGCTGATCTACATTCTCCACATCTCCCTTTATTTCCTGAGTCAACATTTACTGGGCACTTACTTCATGCCAAACACTGTACACTATACAACGGTATCTCCTTCAATTATTAAAATCCTATGAGGTAGGTTTTCAGACAAGAAAGTGAGACTCAGCTCTTACATGACTGGACCTAGATCACTTAATTAATAAGTGGTAGAACATGCATTTTAACACAGGCTTCCTCTTGATAAAACTCATACTCTCCATGTACAACGCTACATGGAAGGCTCAGCACATTCAAGTTCTTCAAATGTTACACATTTGCACAAATAATGAATAGGCAGAGTGTAAGCAGATAATTATCACATGTGAGATGAATCACAAAGGCCAAGAAGAAAAGTCTAAGTAAAATCAACAAGATAGGTTAATAGGAACACATAAATTTTAATGTGAATACTTCACCTATAGTTAAATCCAAAAAAGAGAAGAGAGCTCTACTCCTATACGCTTGACAGGTATTTTCCCATAGTAGAAAACTATAATTAATCAAGTTGTTGAAACCATCTTTTAAAAAGAATGTGAATCTGATTAAGTAAAATTAGGATATACCTACACAAAAGAATATGATATAGCCATTAAAGACAGTGATGTAGACCTTTATTACCATAGAAACATCCATGATAAATGAAAACAGAATGTTACAAAAAGATTCATATAGTATAGTCCCACTTAAAAAAATGATACATGTATAACTATGAAGTCTGAAAGGATAGAGGTTTTATCTCTGGGTAGTAGGGTTAGAGATGAGTTTAACTTGTTTCTTTAATCCCTTCTAGGCCATCTGAAAATGTCCCCCCTCCAATGGCAAGCATGAATATTACTATTATACTTAGGAGAAATTCATCCCTTTCTATTCCTGTTTGATACCACTAAAGATCTTATAACATGAGTGTAGTTTTCTCAGTAGGCTTTCCTATTGGGAGGAGAATATACTGTCTGCTAGTTTAACAAATATTTAGATCCAGCCGATGGTCAAAATTCTAACAGTATATAACTAAGTTGATAATTTTGGTGCTTTGGGTTGAATCAAGTCAATTTCCCCAAAGTTGATGATATGGGAATAGTCATGTATACGGTCCAGCAGTATTCAGTGATTACAGCCTGAAATACATTTAACTGCATGAAAGTACAGTAAACCCTAACCTACTACTTCTCTTCCACCTATCATATGGTTCCTAGGAATGAGGCCTTTTCAATAAATGGAAAAGCTCTGAAAATCACATATGCAAGCCCACACATATTGTGCGAAAATATGTAAATAGCTATAGGAGAATACTCAAAGCAGATACAACGAGTCCTAGGGAAGCCCTGGTAGAGCCACAGACCCTTAGAGCACTGAAGTGGGAAAAAGGGAAGAATAGCCAAGAGAGACAAGACAAGTAGGTACCAATTAGTCACACATAAGACAAAATTAATATATCCTAGAATAGAAAGGTCTGAGAGGAAATCTACACTGTTACCAAAGTCACTGTGCAAAGTATAGAAGGATTTAAATCTTTTTTTTGGTAAAGGACTCCAAGAAATTGTTAGTGAAGCTTCCAAGGATGACAAAAATATTAGTTTCTGTCAAACACAGTTGCTGCCTTAACTGACATTTACCAATATTTCTAGTCTCTCACAGATTCTTTAAATTGATTTTAACAAAAAAATTTGGAAGATTAAGTTTATCCAGAATTGTTATTCTTCCGGGGGGGGTGGGGGGGTAGGAGTCATAAAGTTTTATTAAAACCCTTTCTAAGAAATATATTCAAATATTGTTGATTCTAATATTCAAGAGATTTATGTCCATTAGTTAATCTAGATGTTTGCTCAATCCTGATACCAAAATCAGGCAAAGACATCACAAGAAAAGAAAACCACAGACCAATATTCCTTATGAATACAGACACAATAATCCTCAACAAAATACTAGCAAACTGAATCTAGCAACACTTAAAAACGATTATATACCATGGCCAAGTGGTATTTATCCCAGGTATACAAGGTTGGTTCAACATATGAAAACCAATCAATATAACATACCATATTAAGAGAATTAAGGACAAAAACCACATGATCATCACAATAGACACAGAAAAAGCATCTGACAAAATCCAACATCCTTTCATTATAAAAATACTCAACAAACTAGAAATAGAAAGAACGTCCTCAAGCTGATAAGGAGTATCTACAAAAACTCCACAGCTAACATCATACTTAATGGTGAATGACTGAAAGCTTTCCCCCTAAGACCAGGAACATGACCAAGATATCCATCTTTTTCCACTTTTGGTCAACACTGTCCTGGAGGTAGGAGGCAGGACAGTAACTCAAGAAAAAGAAATTAAAAACATCCAGATTGTAAGGAAAGAAATTAAACAATCTCTATTTGCAAATAACATGATCTTGTATATAGAAAATCCTAAGGAATCCACAAAAAAGCCACTAGAACTAATAAATGAGTCCAGAAAGGTTGCAGGATATAAGATCAATATACAAAACTCAATTATATTTCCATATACTAGCAACGAACAATCTAAAAATGGAATAAGAAAACTCCATTTATATTAGCATCAAAAAGAATAAAATAATTAGGAACAAAGTTAAAAAAAAGTACAAGACTTAGAAACTAAAAAGTATTGTTGAAAGAAGTTAATGACAAATAAATGGAAAGACATCCCATGTTTATGGATTAGAAGGCATTACTATTAAGATGGTAATACTCCTTAAACTGATCTACAGTGCAATCTCTATCAAAATCCTAGCTGGCTTTTAGCAGAAATTGACAGGCCAATTGGAGAATTCATATGGAAATACTAAGATCCAGAAGAGCCAATACAATCCTGAAAAACAACAAAGTTGGTGAAGTCACACTTCTCTTTCTCAAAACTTCTTACAAAGCTACAGTAATCAAGATAGTGTGGTAGTTGGACAAGGATGGACAGATAGATCAATGGAATAAAATTAAGAGTCCAGAAATAAATCCCTACATTTATGGTCAATTGATTTCGACAAGGGTGTCAAGACAATTCAATGGGGGAAAGAAGAGTTTTTTCAACAAATGGTGCTCGGACAACTGGATATCCAACTGCAAAACAATGAAGTTGGACCCCTACCTTACACTACATATAAAAATTAACTCAAAATGGATCAAAGACCTAAATAGCTTAAACTATAAAACTCTTAGAAGAAAAAAATAGGTGCAAATCTTCATGACTTTGGATTAGACAATGGTTTCTTAGATATGACATCAAAAACACAAGCAGTAAAAGAAAAAATAAATAAATTAGACCTCATTAAAATTAAAAACTTTTGGGCCGGCCCCGTGGCTTAGCGGTTAAGTGCGTGCGCTCCGCTGCTGGCGGCCCGGGTTCGGATCCTGGGCGCGCACCGACGCACCGCTTCTCCGGCCATGCTGAGGCCGCGTCCCACATAGAGCAACTAGATGGATGTGCAGCTATGACATACAACTATCTACTGGGGCTTTGAGGGGAAAAAATAAACAAATAAAATCTTTAAAAAAAAAAATTAAAAACTTTTGTGCTTCAAAAGACTCTATCAAGAAAGTGAAAAGACAACCCACAGAATAGGAGAAAATATTTACAGATCAAACATCTGATAAGGGACTTGTATTCAGAATATATAAAAGACTCTTACAATTCAACAAAAAGACAAACCAATTAAAAATGGGTAAAGGATCTGAATAGAAATTTTTCCAAAGAATATATATAAATGGCCAATAAGCAATGAAAAGACACTCAACATCATTAGAGAAATGCAAACCAAAATCACAATCAGATACCACTTCAGACCCACTGGGATGGCTAAAATAGATGGACAATAACAAATGTTAACAAGAAGTGACGAAGATTGGAAGCCTCTTACATTGCTGATGGGAATGTAAAATTCAGCCAATGTGAAAAACAGTTTGGCAATTCCTCAAAAAGTTAAACACAGAGTTACCATATGACCCAGCAATTCTACTCCTATGAATTTCCACCCAAAAGACTAGAAAACCTATGTCCACACAAAAACTTGTACACGAGTGTTCGTAGCAGCATTATTTATAATAATGAAAAAGGGAACAACCCAAATATCCATCAATTGATGAATGGATAAACAAAATATGGTATATCCACACAGGGAAATATTATTGGGCCATAAAAAGGAATGAAGTACTGATACAGGGTACATCGTGAACTAACCGTGAAAACATTACGGTAAGTGAAAGAAGCCAGACACAAATGGCCACATAGTTGTACGAGTCTGTTTATATAAAATGTCTAGAATAGGCAATTCTATAGAGACCGAAAGTAGATCAGTGGTTGCCAGGGGCTGGGAGGAATGGAGATGAAGAATGACTGCTAACGGGTATGGGGGTTTTCTTGGGGGGTGATGAAACGTTCTGTAATTAGATCATGGTGATGGTCACACAATTTTGTGCATATACAAAAAAATCAACAAATTGTACACTTACAAATTTTAAGTAAATTATTAAAAAATCACTCATTTTAACAAGTTTCTCTGCTGGGCTGTAAGCTTCGTAAGAGAACATGTTGTCTTATTACCGACCATATCCCCAGAGCTGAGCACAAAGCCTGAATCAACTAAACTTTCAAAGAATATTACTGACTGACTGATTAGAATGAATGCATACTTTATGCCAGTTTAAGGCATACATTAATTCTAATTAATTTATTCAAAAAATGTTTCTATGCTTTGGATTTTACATTTGTTTTATTTAAACTATTTTCAGATATCTACACTCATTAAATAACAAAAAGAAATGCTTTCTGATAATTTATAAAACACCAAATATGGTTTTATAGGCTTGTCTCTCCTAACTAGACCCCGAAGGGTTGATGAATGCCTTCATCTTTATATTCTCATTATCTGCTTCATTAATATTTGCTGCACTGCCTGAATAGTGGCCAGATTATCCTTAGGAATAGAAACATTTTAATTAAAGACTATAATATTTTCAAGTTAAAATAAGGGGAATCTTTAAGAACTATAGGGTCACTAAAATGCTAATTTTGGATTCCTCTGTAATCACTTTATTAGTTCTGTTTATGAGTGAAGAGTTAATGGCCTCTTTATTCTTGAGAAACCAAAATTAAGACAAAGAGCTTGTGCAAGGAAAGCTTAACCTTTCATGGTTGCTCAAGTCTCCTTCTATACTGCAGAATAAAATGTCAATCATGCGAGGTAATCTACTGTGGCCTCAACTTTACTCTTACATAAAATGTTCATGAAATATCCATTTAAAGACATGAGAATAACAGTGCCTTTCCTCTTATAACTGTGGGGAATGCTTATGGATTACTAAAATAATGTTGATCAACTTAAACAAATTTTTGTCATTTAGAAAAAAGTGATTTGCCCCCTGCAGTGCTTGCCCACTTTTGTTTTCAAAATAAAAATGTGAAAAATGTTTATTTTGATTATGTTCTGTACAGTGCACGGAGCAGTAGCGTCTCTATCAAACTAAAATTTTAATTTAAAATAATTCAGTACATACAATCTTTTCTTCAAAATAAAAACTTCTAGCCCAATGCAGAGTAAGAAGAGTTGTCTACATTTGGTAATCATAAACTGTCATCTGTCACAGCTAAAAATAGTGCCAGCATGCATGCCTTACATGCAGAAGTCATCTAATTACATTTTGCCTCAAATCAAATTCTTACTGAAGCTCTTCCTTGAATAGCCTGAAGTCAGGTTTCAATTCTAAAATCTTTTGTCTAGGGGGAAAAAAGGTTGAACTAGCTGGTCGTAAAAATACTGGGAGGACAAGGAATGGCTAGCAGGAAAATACCTACTTCCTAAGCAAAAGCAAATATTAAGTTCTCTTTAATAAAGTCAGGTAAAGAATGAGATAGGTAGTTATATAGGAAATAAATATATAACTATTAGCATGATATTCAAAATTTAGTTATTTTTCACAACCATAATCTTTACATTAATAAATAATTATGTATTTATTACGAATTACAATTCTTAAATCAAGTTCTTCCCAATTGCCAGGAAAAGTGTCTAGAATTCAGAGTTGATCATTTAGCACCACAGAGTAAGCTTTTACATCCACATAGTAAGCATTCACTTGGCTAACAAATGACAGGTGAAGGTCCAGAAAAAGATCTGTGCAGAGTGGGAGCTTAACTCGCTCAGCAAAGACAGTAAGAGGAGTTTGAGTCCTGTTTCTTCCTTCTATTTATCATCAGTATGACCCTGACTAGATCACTTAACCTAGTCTCCTCATATGTAAAATTAGAAAAATGACACCCAGCTATAAAGTTAGTTGAAACTGAAAGGAGATTTCACTCATGGAAATGCTTGATAAACTAAACACACTACATAAAGGTAATATCTCAAGAGATAAAGTCAAGCGGGGCAATGAAATATCAAATGCAATGTTTAACTAAGCTCTGATTTTTTCTTTCCCCCTGAGGAAGATTCACCCTGAGCTAACATCTGTTGCCAATCTTCCTGTTTTGTATGTGAGCTGCCATCACAGCATGGCCACTGACAGATGAGTGCTGTAGGTCCACCACGCCCAGGAACTGAACCCTGGCCACCAAAGCAGAGCATGCTGAACTTAACCACTAGGCTGCCAGGGCTGGCCCAAGCTCTTGATTGTTTTAAAGGTGAATTCAACGTGCTCTGAAAGCACTGTTAACTTGGTTTCCAGTTAGCAAGTTTCAGGTTGATGGATATCTAGTATTGCTACAAAGTATCTCAACCAAACATATGGCAAACCAGCATCTCTCTTGGCCATCTCCTCTTCCTGTAACTAGAGTTTTTGAAAGATACACACACAATTTCAGGTCCTCGTCTCTTTCATCACTAAATCTTTCCTGCCTTACTTCTGACAACATTACAGTCGTTGGCCAATTTCAACTACCACACATCTAAAGAAAAAACATTTTATGTAAAGCTAGTATAAATTTTATACTTGGCTTTTCTATAATAATTTAGTAATCCTCTATTCTGAGCAAGGAACTGTAGGAGTACTTCATATACATTATCACTAATCACAACAACTCTATAAAGTATTTATTATCTGCGTTTTATACGAGGCAACTGAGGCTTAGAAGTATTATTAAATAAATTGTGCAGGGTTATAGACTGAAATTCAGGTCTGACCATGAAGGTCTTACTCTTTCCAGCACACCACATTTTGTATTTAAAGGAATATATCAGTACTCATTTGCTTTTTATCCTACTTGAGGATGCCAAATGGTGTTTCAACCTCAATTTAAATAAATAAGATGAAAGAAGCAATTTACTAACACCATAAGCAATGTTATATATGCAGACCAATAAATCCCAGTAATATAGATTCAATAATAGGAGTAAATCATGTTCTGTTTCAATTGCAAATTGTGTGTCCTAGAAGCTATCTAAATTGTCCCTCACTTTGAAAATAATAAATTAAAATTATAACTAAATAGCTACACAACATACACAGATAGATAGATAAAACAACACAAATCAACCACAATGTAAAATCGCAAATCTTCCTAATAATGCAGGATTTTTATAAGGTTTATGTTGTGAGTGATGTTGGAGAATTACTCCAAAAAAGATTGACAGTCTAATAGGCACTTTAAAACAGAATATCTGACCTCAAAAATTAAGAGAAGCCACTAGGAAAGTCAATAAAACCCTGGAACATTTTTTGGAAAGAGAGACTATACATATGATCCACTGTGAAATTCAACATGAAGTAAAAGATGCCATTTTGTGCTGCCAAACAATTTTGTGGTAAAAATTACACAAGCCAAAAGCCCAAAAACTTGATTTATTCTCTGTCCAGTCTAAGAACTTATGCACAACTATAATTACAACCTAAATTTTGTTAAGCATAAACTAAAACTTATTTTCATAACTGTTGGATTTATGTTTCAAGATAAAGTCTTAATCAAATCTTTTCCCCTCCATTATTTGCTATGAAATTTGAGTTCACTTTAAGTGGTCTTTTTTCCTATTTTAAGTATCTTCAAGTAGAAAATGTCTCAATATATTGCAGGAAAGTAAAAACTACCTATGGTTGCCTGTCACATTCTAAGGATAATACCAATTTCTCCGAGATAGAGAACAGTGAGTTCAATAACCACCACATATGCCTCATTTATTAGTTAATTAAATTCACTGATGTACTTAATTAGTTCATGTAGATTTCAATACTTACTTTAATCTCACATTCTATTTCCAGCTTTATTAGAAGACAAAAAGTATAGCAGAAAATAATTATAACTTCCCACTTTCAATTTCTCAAAACCATGATCATTTTCCCTTCACAGGAAAATTCATATAGCTAATTCTACTCTCTCTAACGTAAAGCTAAATAAATATCTAAGCATGTTATATACATATATTCCAAGCCAATGATTCTCCCTACCTGCACAAACTTTAACAATCTTCAGTTGTAAAAGATGTCAAAATAAGGACTCTTCCTATAAAATCTATATTTCTGGTAAATTTTGGTAAGCATGTACTTATTTACTTTAAATGACTAGAACTGATCAAGAGTTACACAAATGGAAACCTAAAATCAGAATATACATTGGTTCAAAATGCATAATTTACTATGGTTTAAATTTTACTTCTTGTTGGCATCCAAGCATTACAAGAAATAGGCATCAAACATTAGAAATAGGAAATCACTGCTCAAAATCCTATTTTCTACTAATAAAAACTAAATGGAAAACATACTGTTCTGTAACTCTAGAAACTTGAAAAGTTTCATAAACTGGAATGGGGGGAAAAACTCAAAGCAAATTACTAGTTGAAAAAAAGAGAATGAACTTCACCCAGTAGGTAAACTAGTTACATTTATACTTCTATAACCTTATATACCTATTGTACGCAATATAAATGCTCACTGAATAAATAGTACAGACAATCAAACGAGGTAAAATATTCACATCATTGACCAGAATAATCTACTTTAAATTATTTTAGATTATTTAGGTGGAAAAAAAATACAGATGAGTGTATACAACAAGGAACAGCTATAAGTCATCACATTCTTATGAAAAACCAGAATTTTAGCAAATCTGTAGTCTGAGAGTAGAAATTCCTAAATCTATTTCAATGCCCAATTTTTAACATTAGATATGCAGGAATATCATTAATATTTGATAATTTTTTAATCTTTAAGTTGCTTTGAGCTCCTTAAGTAAATACTATTTGTATAGAATAAATATAAGATAGTGGTGATATAGTATTTGAGGAGACACAACAGTATTTAGTGTCTAGCAATACCTTATATAAATGCCTACGAAGTGAGTGGATTAAAAAATTTGAAAGCCATGAAGCATATTTAAATAGATATATTTATACATTTTATACACACACACACACACACACAGTAACATAAGTCAGCATTATCCATGATAAAGCAGAGAAACAAACAGAAAATTTGGTCTCAGAATACTGCTCTGAAGATGCTCCGAAGATGCAAAGAGAAATACTCGCTAAATTAAATTTAATAACATCCTTTAACCTAAATTTTAGCAAGAGATGGGATCAAGTGAATAAATAAAAAGGGAACCTAGGGGATACCTAGAGACCAAAATAAGAATTCTATTCACTGCTTAAATATTTTTCCTACACAAGCATGTAATCCAATCTCTAAAGACAAAGGGAAATTATATTCCTGGCCCCCAGAGTATGCACTAAGCTTAACTGTTTGACAATACTAAACTACTAACCACACCTACCCTCTTTCATGGTTAGTGTGATAGACTACTGCCTCTTTTATTGCAGAGTGAGGACCATACAAAAAGAAATATATACCAGGTTCAGTAAGATGCCACAGTTAGACTATAAATGAATAAAATATCAAAACATGGGTTGTTTTATCTTTTATATTTTTCAATCTCCAGTTGTGGCAAGTACAAATATAAACTATAAAAACAAAGGCCCCACACCACCAGCTGAGTGGTCCTGAACAAATAATTTAATCTCTTGGTTTCCTTACCTGTAAAATGAGAAAGTTGAAATTAATGACTAATAAATAAGATGCCTTTTCTGCAGGATAATCAAAAAATCCTGGATTTATAAAAGTTGCTTAAGTTATTTAATTGCTCCTTTAAGAAAGGGTAAAGTTGGGAATCTCTTTTCTTATTTCTCTCACTTGAAAAAACAATTTTAAAAAGTTCCAAGATTGTACAGGGTTCAAGGCCAGGAGTAAACCTGGCTGAACATCAGAACTCTCAGCCTCTCACTTCATCAAGAAGCTATGCAGAGTCAACGAGGAGACCCAGTGATGAAGCCACCATTGTTTCTGCCCTCAAGGAATTTACAGGCTAGAAAAAGAGCTGATATATATATAATTGTAATAGAAGGCACAAAATGAAAACCAAGAGATGGGAGTTCTGAGGCACATTGGATTACTTCCACCTGAGAGGATTAGTGAACACCTCAGAAAGGATTAGGCTTTGATAAGCAGACTTGGGCAAAATGAAACGAGAAGAAGGGGCACTCGAGACAGAGAGAAAAACACAAGCCAAGACAAAGAACAGGCATGTTTAGGGAACGAGTCCTTCAGTGTGGCTGGAGACAGAATAATGGGAGATGGGATTACAAAGGCTGGGACTAGACCATGGAAAGCCTTTTAAAAGTCCAGTATAGGGGCCGGCCCAGTGGTGTGCTGGTTAAGTTGGCATGCTCTGCTTTGGTGGCCTGGGGTTCGTGGGTTCGGATCCCAGCCACAGACATACACACCGCTCATCAAGCCATGCTGTGGCAGCGTCCCATATAAAGTAGAGGAAGACTGGCATAGATGTTAGCTCAGGGACAATCTTCCTCAAGCAAAAAGAGGAGGATTGGCAACAGATGTTAGCTCAGGGCCAATCTTACCAAAAAAAAAAAAAAATTTACAAGTCCAGGATAGACAGTATGAACTTAATTTGAAAAGTAAAGGAAAACCCCTTAAGTGCTATGATTACAGCCACACTCTAGCAAGATTAATTTGGCTGTGACACATAGGATTTAGTGAAAAAACCAGTTAGGAGTCCTGGTGAGGCATTAGGAGTACCCAGACTTGGGTAAATAAAGAAAACAGGATATTTCCACCATTGCTCCCACTACTCATCCACACAAGACTTTAAACCATACACAAAAGAAAACACTCTCAAATTTACTCTTTTTCAATATAATCCTGGTTATCATCGAGTAATTTACTTAAAACTGACAAAACAGCTAGCTTAGAGTTAAAAACCATCAGAAATGCATACATAGTATTTAATCTTGGCCAAATTTTCAGGACAGACACTCCCATACATTGCTCAAAATAATTTGTACATAGGGCCGGCTCGGTGGCCCAAGTGGTTGGGTGCGTGCGCTCCGCTGCAGCAGCCCGGGGTTTGCCGGTTCAGATCCCAGGCACGCACCGACATACCACTTGTCAAGCCATCCTGTGGTGGCGTCCCATGTAAAGTAGAGCAAGATGGGCATGGATGTTAGCCCAGGGCCAGTCTTCCTCAGCAAAAAGAGGAGGACTGGCAGATGTTAGCTCAGGGCCCATCTTCCTCACAAAAAATAATAATAATAATAATAATTTGTACAATCTTTCTGGAGGGCAGTTTTGCAACATGAACTAAAAGCCTAAATACTATAAACCAGCAATCTGAAATAATCATGGATAAAAATAAATATTTATATTCAATTATATTCATTTTAGCACCATTTATACTTGCAAACACTTTAGGAATAACTTGAATATTTAACTCTCTGGGATTAACAGTACATACTTTAGAATACTACAGCCATTAAAACAATGTCAAATATTTTCAAATGAAAGGTATTTCCCCATTTAGTGGGAGAAAAATGACTACAGAACAAAATGTACCATATGACCCCACAACACATACACATACACCATTAAAAATACACACCAGAACTACTCTGTGTAAAGTGATACACACACACACACACATATAGTGTTGTGCTACTAAACCAAGATCTAGAAGAAATATCTAATGAAAGCCTAAACATTGGGTTTCACTAAGTTTAGAATTGAAAGCAGGGGCCTTCTCCGATCAATAGGTCTCACAATTGGTTAATGCCCAAGTCTCCTTCTCAGGCATTTTTTGGCATTCCCAGGGGTTAAGTAAGGCATTTCTTTCAAGCAGCAAGGCTTCTGCTCCTCGCTACCTGAATGTCAGTGTGTGCATATACCTGTACCCATATACTCAGTAAGTGTAAGCTTTCAAAGAAATTGAAAGTGGCTTATGAAAAGTAAAGATCAGGGAGCCCTACAAGAACTTCTGCAAGGAAGTATGGTCCAGAAATGGTCCAAAGCCACATTGTCTTGAGGTATAATTAAACCCAATTTTAATGCTAGAAACATTTCTGTCCCCATTCTACAGAAACTTCTCTCAAAGGTCACCTATAGCATATTAGCTGCCAAATCCAAAAAGCACTAGTAATAACGGACAGTGTTGCACATATTCCTAAAATTCACCAGGCTCCACAACCATTTCTCAATCTTCATATTAAATGGCTTCTCTGTAGTATTTAATCACCCCTTCCTTCTTGAAAATTCTCTCCCCCCTTAACATCAGTAAAACTACACTATCCTGCTTCTTTTCCTGCTCTGACTGTAACTTCCTGATCTTTCCTGGAGCTACACATCCCCACAATCTAGGTTTTAGGCTTTCCTTCCTTAATCTTCAGTTTTTTTCTCTGCAAATATCTTCAGAGTATTCATCTGTCTCATTTTGCATTTAATTCCCAATTCTTTATCATCAAACCTGTCATTTCTCTTAGCTTTAAAGATGTTCTATCATCACTTCAAATTTGAAGTTTCTAAAATTACTTGGCATCATTTCTACCTACTTGAGCTCTACTTCTGCAGACACTAAAGCACTAGCACTGGCAACATTTCACTCTAACTGAAACTTCATGTTGTCCTTTAAGTCCCTCCCTCACCCTAGTTCCACAGATCTATGTCAAATGTCAAGTATTCCTTCCTTGACTTTCTCAAATCTGTCACTTCCTTTTCATTTCTATTTCAGGCCAAGTTCAGGTGTTATTTGCTTTAAATCTGGGCACAAATACAGTCATCCTAGCTGTTCTGCCTCTAAGTTCTTCTCCAATTTATCTTATACAGTACCCCAAACCAGTCTTTCAAACCTGCTACCCTTTTATCACTCCCTAGTTTAAAACTTCCAAAGGCTATGTCCTTTATGATAAAATCCAAAACCCAATGCCTTCTGCAAACTGGCTCATGGTATCTTTTCATAAAACCAGAGAACATCAAACTCAGAACCCTAGAAATCATGCAAATGAGGAAACTAAAAACCAAAAAGGGTAAGCTTACTCTGGCCAACATCCATATGTACCAGGACAGAAATTTAAAAAGCTAGATCGGTGCTTCCTAAATTTGCCTAATTATAACATGAATTACACCAGGATGTGAATTCTGATTTGGTAGGCCTGAGTAGGATCACAGGAATCTCTATTTTTAAGAAGCACTAGGTGATTCCCCAGGGAAGTTTGAGGAAACCTGACCTAGATCTTGCAAATCTTCTATATTCTTTGACCATACCAATCTTATCTGTCAACTACTGTCCTATAAATATTCTGTTCAATTCAGAAAGCTCTATTCATTGTCTCAATTATACCCTGGTTAGTGGTTACATCATTCTCCCACCCCACTTGAACCCCCAAACCTACCCATTTCTTCCTATTTTAAGCTCTTTTGACCGTCTTAATCAATGCTTTCCATATAACCCCAATGATCAAGTATTATGTAGATTTCACTTGTTATAACTATCCTGCTAGGAACAACAGAAAATCCCAGATGAAAAATATGTCAAAGAATATAAATTATTAATATTCATCTTAGCCTGAAAGATAAAATGTCTTAAATACTAGTTAACCAGCAAAAACCCCCCACAAAACCCCAAATTTTTTAAAATATTGAAATCATGAGTATCTTTTGCTTCTGTTTTCCATTATACTTCACCATCATTAGATGACTAGATGTGTTTCAACTGTGTCACTTAAGAGGTGGAGAAAGGCAGTAAAAAGAATATGGGCCTAAGTATTTTTTTTAAATATACCTAGAGCCTAGATTAGATTCTTTTCCTCTATTGTTACATACTTTCTTCATTCCATGGCAACTTCAGCTTGTCTATTCATTTCCATTTAAGTCGTAATCTATAATCTAGAACATTAAAATTAGCTGCTAACAAAGAAAATACCAAAATATAACTTCACCAATGAATCAGAAAAATAGGTAAAGTTAGACAAGCACTAAAAATTATTAGGCCATTCTACTTACATACAAAGTGAGGCTCCCCAGAAATATTCAAGAGTAAATTTGATTTTATATTTAGTGCCTAAAAGTAATGGTATATGGACTATATTGGATCTTAATTTCTCCGATCTCAAAATATCCCTAAATGACTGCAACAAATAAAGAACTTAAGATGTTATTAAATGGTCAAAGATTTAAATTATAAAACAGCCTTAATAGTTGCAGAGTAGGCCCTGATGTGACTTTTTATCTATTTTTAAAGCCTGTATTTATTGTATTGTTATCACTACTATCATTTTTACTTATCAAAATCTAGTGTATCAATTCACCTTTCATTTTGTAATGCTAATGGTCAGAAGAATGAGGAAATAAAAATCCTTGTCTTGGGGAGAGGAGACAAGATGGCGGCGTAGGCAGACTCTGAACTCACCTCCTCCCGTGGACACAGCCAATTTACAACTACTCATGGAAAAATTACCCCTGAGACAGAACTGAAAACTGGATAAGAGGAACTCCTGCAACAACGGACAATCCTAACTGGGGTAGAAGAGGCAGAGACTCCCTTCCGGAGAGGAAAAACGCTGCCTTCACAAGCCGCCAGCGTCACGGCCGCCGGGAGCAGCTCACAGGTACGCACCCTCCCTGGAGGCGCGGGGTCCTGAGCCGGGGAGCGCCCCCGCTGTGGGCATTTTGTGGACCCAGCACAATCGACATCAGCGGCATAATATCTGACTGTGCCTGCTACTAAAGCATTGGGGAGCAGCCCCAGAAAACCCGGTTCACAAAGAAACTAAAACTGGCTCTTAAAGGGCCCGCGCACAAACTCACCCGTTCCACAAAGCAACCTAAAATCACCAGAAAAAAAAAATCCTTGTCTTCATTAAATTCACATGTAAAGAAACCATAAAGGTAAAAATCCAAAGCTGTATTGTTTTCTATTCTTTAAATTGTAACTATAAAATCTTTCCACCTGTCTCAATATGAACTCAATCTTAAACTCACCTTTTCCTCACATTTCTTTACTGAACAAATTTTTAAAAGGATATTGTGAAGGTTACTGTAATTAGCTCCATATATTGCTTTTAGAAACATTATTACCAATCCTGCTTACAATTCTGCTGTAGAAGAAAATAATATTTTTTAAAAATTATAAAACTTGAGTGTGGCCAGAAAAAGAATTGCTTGTGTAGAATGTCTACTTGCACTACTTAAAAATAGCTCTAATAATTTTTAAGACAATTTATTATAAGTGGTCAGATATATAGCCTACCACCTTCTCTTTAATTTTATAAACGGCACATTTAACTATCTATATAATAAAATATTTTTAAAATATTCATTACAGTCAACATTCTACCACTTATGGGCTTACATTCTTACACAATGATCCACTGAGACTTGAAAGGATCTGGGCTTTCAAGGGGGAGGAAAGAGGATCAAGATCACTGGTTATTACCAAGACAAAGGTTAGTGACTTAAATATAGACATGCATTTAAAACTACTGTGTATACATTTTAAAGATTTCAAGATCTACAAAAACATAACCTAATTAAAAGGTGACTGGTAATAACTTTAAAGGTTCAATAAGATTTCCAAAGAAGAAAACAGGCTTATTGCAAACGCAGTATCTTTCTGCCTACAAACCTTCGAACAGAATTTCAACTATACCAAGTCAGCTTTTTAAAAAAATATTTAGTCAAAGAAAATATTATACAAAGATAGCTACGTAGAATTATCATACCAAAGTGACCAAAAAATGAAATACGTTTAAACCATACTGTTCACAATGTGCAAGATTAAAGAATAGAACCTAATCAACAACAGGACTGCAAAGACTAAGTCAAATGCCACTGAAACAGAACAGCGTGACATTTTCTCATAACCAAATGTAAAAACACCTTTGAAATAGCTGTTTTAATCCTTTATTCTTAAACCTTTCATTGGCTTCATTTTCCATCCTAAATATATCTAAATTGCAAAACTTATTCAAAGAAATGTATTACCAGTCACATAAAAAAACTGAATAGAAGATCAAAAAGCAGATATACCCTTGTCCTTCCAATTCTTCTTCTGACCGTCCATCTCTTGTCACGATCTGCCCTCCAGATGCAATTATCAATTGTGCATACCAACGGAAAAGCTGTAACTGCAAAAATCTACCCCCTGAGACATGAAATATCCGTTTTCTCAACCGAAGCCTGCAGTCTCCTCTGCTGCACAACTGCAGCAGGACTGAAGTCACCTGACGTCTTCTGGGTGTGGAGCAGTCTGACGCAGTGCAATCTGTAACTAGGCTACTAAAACTCAGCCACTACCGCCTTCCTTCTAGCTGTTTATTGTTCTCGTCTTTTGCTTGTTGGTCATACCAATTGGAGCTACTTCTGCAGGGGGAGGGGCAGGCTACCAAAAGAAAGGAAAAGAAAGAGGCTTGTTCTTTTGGCAGAACTAACCACTGAATATATTTGAAATGCGCTTAAAGCCACGTGCAGTTTTTGGTTTTGTTTTTTTGACAGATGGGTGAATCATACCACTGGTTTTCAGTTTCATTTAAAACTCTAAAATCAATGGTTATCTGTTAAGATAAAAATGAACTGATCCAAAGAAGGTAATAGTTTAAATTTCAAGCCTGGGAAATGCTGAGTCTCTTCTTATTTTCTCCTAAGTTTATTAAGGCTTAAAGCATTCAGCATTTTGCACCCTTATGAGGATATGAGCAGAGAATCACAAAGTAAAATTATTAATGTTTATTGAATATATGCTCCTTCAAAAGAAAAAAGTTTTTATTCAATTTCAGCAATCTTTCTAGCATAATGTTATATTTTCTTGTTTTACAATTATGGAAATTCAGAGACTTACAAATACACACTTCTTCTTAATCATCACCTGCTCCAATTCAATCTTTCAATAAATATCTATTAGACACCACTGCAGATACTATTAATAGACTCTTAGCTTGAGGAGAAATATTCATGTGCTAATTATATCATTTGCCTTGGGAAAATGACATAAGACCAAACTAAAATGTTACTGATAAATACAAAAACAAATCTATGTACAAAATTTCTGAAATTTTGTTCACTTTTATAAAACTGGCATTCATCCCACTATAGATTATTACGTCTTTACTAATGTTCCACAACTGGTTTAACTGATGCTACCATTTGACTAAGCAGAAAAGGCAATATATAATGACAAATCAGCTAAAGTATTTTTAAATGTGTAATATAACAAAGTATTATAAGATATATAGCCCATGTACAAAATTATATACTTTTTAAGACTATATAGCTACACTGAAATAGGTATAATATTTTCTGGAACTTGCTGTAAAACTGTGTGGGCTGCAAAACCCTGCAAAATCCTCAATATCAGAAGTGGCCTGAACATCAATGACTCAGTTCTTTCCCTATCTGCCTCTCTAACTCCAAACATAAATAAAGCAAAGCAATTTTTAAAGAGAGTCTAGTATTCTCAGCTCAAGAGTTAATATTTAACTTTAAACTTGATTCACTGGACCCTTGCATAACGTGATATTTGAGAAGCCTGCCACCAAGTCATATCATAGGTGAAAACGTCTGGTTTTTTCATGCAATAGTTTGAAATCCAAAACTATTAAGTACAAAATATTTCCAAAATAGTATTTTCAAATAATGAATCCCTTAAAACTGAAGGCCAATAAATTCTTTAGCATTAGAATAAAGCACTCAAAACAGTGCCCAAACATTGTTTTCAAGTCAGAGATTACTAAACTAATAGGAGAAAAAAAGATTTCTTGAGACAAAGGGTATTTACATTTATAATATTCACATCTTCTGGTACTTGACGGGTTCAACAATTAAAAAAAAAAAAAAAACTGAGAGAGCAAGAATGTGTAATATATAAGCTGTAAGTCCACTCTGGCCAGTTCTCAAGATATTCCTCCTTTTCCATTTCTTTCCTTCCTCTACTTCTGAACCCCAGAAAAACTCAAGTTTTTATTTTGCTTTGTTTTCTTTACAATGTTTAGAGATCAAGGGAAGTAAGGTGGGAAAGAGGCAATCATCAGGATTTAAAGCGCTACTCTCCAAGTTGGGGCTTACTTCTATACAATTCTTGTTAGCTAAAATAATTATTTCTTTCTGGCAATAGAGAACAGGATTTTTTTTAAATAAAAAAATAATTACAGCTACATAAACATTTCAAAATTCAATTATTCTGAGCGTTACAAAAGTATGATACTAAACATATGTCTCAATACTAACAGGTATTAAACAATGCTATTTAATACCATATGCTGTAATATAATGCCCTCTATGGACTAAATTATAGCACTTCAACATTAACTACTGCTGAACTGAACCTTAAGACATGGAGAAAGACTTTAGTCTAGAAAATGAATGACAATACAAGTTAAAATGGCAAAAAAATGAGCATTTTAAAGTCTACAAAATTTCATATAAGCTGCTAAAAATGAATACTATAATCCATAGAGAAACAAACTGAAAGCGATACTATTCAATGAGAACTAAATAAATGCTGACTTCCTGTGTTATAATCTAAAATAAATATACAGATATTCCAAAAGATCCACAGCACTTTTAAATTTGGAGTTGAAAAATTAATAGTCACTAGGCTCTGAACAGATCTCTTAAACTTTTAAGTTTTCATTAAAGTACACAAGTTTGGGGGAATCTTTAAGGTCATTTTATAATGTTTATAATAGCATGGTTCAAGCATTTGTTTGATTCAGTATAATGTGTCAAAATTCAAAATCCTTTTATAAAGTCATTCGTTAGGGTAAGCAAAAATCCACAACTCACTAAACTTCTCGGCCCAACTGAATTTATTTCATATGGTCAATTATAGAGCATTCCATAGACCTAGTTTTCTATCTACAACACTAGATGGCACCAACACCCTCAGTCCAGTTGATTGCCCAACCCACAGCATGCAATTTGGCAAAAACTGTGTTCTCAATTTTCTGGCTCTTCCTTAGGATTGTTGCCTGGTACTAGGGAACTAGATCAGAGTGTGATGGGAATAGGAAAACAACTCCACCACCACCAAGGCACATGGGAGAAAATGATGTCTGATCAGAATTCAAAATCAATTTTTAATAGATCAGAATTCAATGTAAAACTGAAACTATAAGTAAATAAATTAAAAGTTATACATTTTCCTATGTGAAAACTGAAAATCTCCACCAAAATGTAAAGTAAAATAAAAATTGTTGGGAAAACTGTAATATGACAAGAGTTTGCATCCTTTGTATATAAAGAATTCTCATAAAATGAGAAAGAGATGAACATCTAAATTTAAAAATGGGCAAAGGGCATGAACAGGCAATCACAAAAGAAATATAAATAACCAATAAATACATGGAACATGTTCACCTTCACTAATCAAAGATCAAAACAGGGCCGGCCCCGTGGCTTAGCGGTTAAGTGCGCGCACTCCGCTACTGGTGGCCCGGGTTCGGATCCCAGGCGTGCACCGACGCACTGCTTCTCCGGCCATGCTGAGGCCGCGTCCCACATACAGCAACTAGAAGGATGTGCAACTATGACATACAACTATCTACTAGGGCTTTGGGGGAAAAAAAAAAGAGGAGGATTGGCAATAGATGTTAGCTCAGAGCCGGTCTTCCTCAACAAAGAGGAGGATTAGCATGGATGTTAGCTCAGGGCTGATCTTCCTCACAAAAAATGATCAAAACAGCATAGACGGCACTTTAACCTATCAAATTGGTAAAAGTTTTTTAAACAAAAAAGGCCAAGTACAGAATGTCTGGAAGGATATATAAGAAGTCAGTCATAGTAGGTGCCTCTAAGGAGCACTAGGCGGCTACTTGAGACAGAAAGAAGACTTACTATTATTATACTTTTTGAATTTTGTACAATGTGAAAGTATTATCTATACAAAAAAAATAAATAATATCAATTGTTGGTGATAATAGAGAAATGGGTGTTTTCTCACTCTGTTAGAAGGGTAAAAACTAGTAGAAATTTTCTGATATCCAATTTCAGTCAAAACTCTTCAAAATGCTCATATCCATTTACCAAGGGTTTTATTTCTAGTAATTTATAGTAAAGAATATTTCAGAGATATATAAACCATATTTCAATCTCAAGAGGTTAATAACAGCATTACTTCTAAATAAAAACGTTGGAAACAATCTAACGGTCCAACAATAGCGAACTGACTGGTTAAATTATAATATATCCAATACCAAGGACACTCAAGCACTAAAAAATCATGCAGCAGCAGAACAAAGACAGGGAAAGGTTGGCATTACATAAGATATTGCTAAATTTTTTTGGGTGTGTGAGGAAGATTAGCCCTGAGCTAACATCCTATGCCAAGCCTCCTCTTTTTCGCTAAAGAAGACTGGCCCTGGGCTAACATCTGTGCCCATCTTCCTCTACTTTATATGGGACGCTGCCACAGCATGGCTTGACAAGCAGTGCATCGGTGTGCGCCTGGGATCTGAACCTGCGAACCCCGGGCCACCACAGAGGAACACGTGCACTTAAGGGCTGCGCCACCGGCCTGGCCCCTTAAATATTTTTTTAAAGCTATAAACAATATGTAAAGTACAATACTAATTTGGTAAAAAAGATTTATTTTTCACTGCATTCATAAGGTATCCATATGCACAGAAAACAGACTAGAAGAATATATTCTAAAATATTAACAATGAGTATGTCTGGGCAAT
Source organism: Ceratotherium simum simum (assembly GCF_057802395.1). Lineage (NCBI taxonomy): Eukaryota > Metazoa > Chordata > Mammalia > Perissodactyla > Rhinocerotidae > Ceratotherium > Ceratotherium simum. Next base: position 29,260,259 of record NC_141910.1, on the reverse strand, counting down.
ATGATCACAAATTTTTTTCATCTCAATGCTTTTCTCTATTTCTCAAATTTGTACAGTGAGCATATACTCCTTCAGATTGCTTCACGTACTGTTGCCCTGACTTTGCTGATAGTTAGCAGGTCCTTGAGAGAAATGTTGACTACTAAAATTACTGAAGCTCAAATAGATTAAAACATTTGCCCAAGGTCATACAGCTAATCAGTGATAAAGCCAGGATTAGAACTCAGGTCTATAAGATGCCCAAAATGAAGTATTTCAACCATATTATATTCAGCAGTATCCATCTTTTATGGTACATAGTTCATATTTATTTTCAATCTATATTGGGCCCACAGTAAGCACTAAAAGAATCCTAATTTGACAATGTCACATTTAAGTAAATATAATCGATTCCTTTATTGACAACAGTCAGTTTCTAATTTAGCTACATTGTACATTTACTAACAGCCTTCCAGTTAAAGGTATTTCTACTCAATTTGTTACATTAAACATTTTAATTTTTCAGGGTACTTAAATATCTTACTTTTATCAGATTAACTGCTCACTGTCATAATCAAAGTCCAACTAATAATTATCAAAAATTGTCCTAAATATGCTCACTAAAAATATATTTTAACCAAAATACTAAACCTTAATATCTACAATGCTTTAGTAAGAAAGCTCAAAGACTATATAGTAAAATTTTTAAATTAATAAGAAAAATGTTTTAAGTCATAAACACCACCAAAAGAAAGCTCTTATTCATGAACACATTTAAGAAATATATATAAATTTGCAAAGGATAATTTTTAACTCTTTACCTAGATAAATGGGCCCTTTTTAAGTGAGTTCTTCATTATGGCACTACTACTCGGTTATTCCTAGATATCACATAGTTTAAGTATAATGAATAAATAATCAACTAATGGTTGGTTTACACTTCACTCACCAATAGTTCCAACAGGTCAGCAACACACAATCTGTATTCTGATTATGAAGTGAAAATACTCTGCATTAATGGCAAACCAAGCAACCAATAAACATGTATTAAGCAATCACTATCATTAAGTCAAGATCTCAGTAGTTTAGATGGGAGACATTAGCACCTTTCTTCACCAATGACCTACCAACAATATAACATAGATAGCAGCTGTCCACCACAATAGGGTTATCCAGTCTCCACATGGAAGCAACACAATTTTACCCTCATCTTGATATTCCTATATATGGAAGACTACGTGAGAAAATGCACATGGTAGACAACTTTCTTGACTTTTTAACAATGTCTTGCATTGGTTAATGCCCTGAACACAAGAGGTACATAATAAAAACAGCAGCACCTTGGTTGTCTGCTAAATTTAGGACAGTAACTGCTCATTCCAAAATGGGGGAATCAACTGCAAAGGGGACAAAACCTATGTTGGAATCACAGTTCTTCATCTATTGGAAAAAAGATCTTCCTTGTGAAACTGGGTAAGAACTAACATAAATAAGAGTTAGCCCAATGTCTGGAACACATTAGAAGCTCAAATATATCATGCTTACTACATAATTACTTAACATCCCTACACTTAGGTTTTGTCATCCATAAAATGGTTCCTTCTTTTAGATTATGATGAAGACTAAACAAGATGAATATGCGACAGTGCTTGGTGCTTAGAAGATTTCCCATAAATGGCAGTCTCCCCTTTCAAGGTAAAATGAGAAGAATTCAGTTTCTTTTCTCAGCCTTTCAAAATTCTCCATTTAAAAACCTCCTAAATAGGGGCCGGCCCGGTGGCGCAAGCGGTTAAGTGCGCAGGCTCCGCTGCGGCGGCCCGGGGTTCGCTGGTTTGGATCCCGGGCGCGCACCGACGCACTGCTTGGCAAGCCATGCTGTGGCGGCGTCCCATATAAAGTGGAGGAAGATGGGCACAGATGTTAGCCCAGAGCCATCTTCCTCAGCAAAAAAAGAGGAGGATTGGCGGATGTTAGCACAGGGCTGATCTCCTCACAAAAAAAAAAAAAAAAAAAAAAAAAAACCTCCTAAATAGAGAGAAAGAAAACCTAAAACTGAAAGCAAACTGAAACAAATTAATCTAACTGTATTTCAAATGAATATTATAACCACACTGAAGGTGGGGAAAAGGAAAAGGAAGAGGGAGGAAAAAAAAACTAATCCAAGTAACTTGTATTTTTAATATATACATTCAATCTTGGGTAGGGTTGGGGGACGAGAATTTGTAAAATAATCCTGAACTCTTTTATTATGTTTATTAGAATGATATTAGAAAGCATTCTAAAACTGTTTTAGATTAAAGGATTAAACAAATGAGTAAGTGTACTGGTGATGTTAGGAGCCCAGGTTCTCACTATAGAAGGAATATACAAATATGAAACAAGGGAAGAAAGAAATAATCCTCTGGGAATGGATTGGAATTGGAGGTATCTGTGTGAACTCATGATTTCATAAGTATGTGTATATCCTTGGAGAAATGGCTGATTCCAGAGCTGAGGCAGAGTAGGCATGAGTATACATACAACGTTTTGTTTACTAGCAAGTAAGAAGTGCCTTCCTCTCCATTCAAAAAAAGGATAGCTGCATGTCCTTGAGCCAACTTGAAAGGGAGCCCTCCAAAGCTGGGACAATTTACAACCCAAATAATTAAGTACAGTAATGAATTATAAACCATCAGGGGCATAACAAAAATTCATGGACCCATACTAATAATTAATTAATTCATGGAAAAGGACGGCTCTTGCTAATAGCAGATTGCCAAGGGTTGACTGATAAATGCAGAGGGAGTGTTGGAATTGAAAAATTATCACTTTTCAACCTTAATAGTAAAGATTGAATTAAGCAAGAATCATCTACGGATACTAAATCTAGGGAGTGAATTTTGATGGGGAGCGTGGTCTTGAAGTGTCACTCCTGAGACTGCTTATTAGTTGTAAGGGAAGAAGAAAGACAGCAATTATATAAGGAAATCAGGGACCACCTTGACCAGATCAGAATTTGACCAGGTCAAAATTAACCTTTGAGGGACTGATGGATAGTGGGCACCTCCATTTATGATAGCATGAGAAGGACACTACACATCATCTTCATTTTGGCCATGAATCCATAACCACAATCTAATCACTAAGAAACATTAGACAAATGCAAAATGAGGAATGTTCTATTAAAAAGGGAGGAATGTTCTATTAAAGAGGCCTAGTGGTTAAGTTCGGTGTGCTCTGCTTCAGCGACCCAGGTTCGGTTCCAGGGCAGGGACCTAACACCACTCAGTGGCCACTTCAGCGACCCAGGTTCGGTTCCCAGGCAGGGATCTAACACCACTCAGTGGCCACGCTGTGGTGGTGGCTCACATACAAAATAGAGGAAGATTGGCAACAAGATGATACCTGAGGGCAAATCTGCCTCAGCAAAAAAAAAAGAGGGGGCAAGGGCCTGTGTTCTTCAAAAATGTTAATGTCATGAGAGAGAAAGCCTGGAAATGTGCCAGATTAAAGGAGCCAAAAGCAACATGACAACTAAATGCAAAATTTAGCCCTAGACTGGATCTTGCAGTAGAGGACACTATAAAGGACATTATTAGATCAAGGAACACAATTGGAATATTAGAAAAAAACATTGTATTAACATACATGCATGAAGTCAATAGCTGTACTGAGGTTAAATAAGGGAATACTTCTTTTTGATATATTTAAGGATAAAACAAAATGTATATAATTTACTCTCAAATGGTTCAGGAAAAACAAGGATGTATTTATGTATCTGTATCTAGTTATCTATAGAGGAGAGATCACAAATGATAAAGCAAATAGGGAAAATGTTAACAGGTAAATTTAGATAAAGAGTATAAGACATTCTTTGTACTATTTTTATTTTTGCAATTGTTTTTAAGTTTTAAGTTATTTCCAAATAAAAGTTAATTTTAAAACAGTAATTATCTTAAAAAAAAAACTCTCCTAAATGATACCATTTTTTTTTCATTCTGCTTAATTCTGGTCATAGAAAATTTAGAATCTAATGTATCAAAAACCCTCCTTTAGCACAGATTGGTTTTTCATTTTAGTTCTGAATAAATCTAAATGTTTGTTTTCACTTAGTCACCCATGGCCAGTCTGGAAATCCATCTATATTCTTAGCTGTCAAGTGAGTAGGTTTCTACATACTGACTATAATATCCACATACATACACGTGCCCCAAATATAGCAAACAGGATCTGGAGAAACTTTTACCCTACTTACATAAATGAACAAGTCTATGTGTTTACTCACATTTGCTATCTGTAACTTTCACAGAATCATCTCTTCTGTGAAGCCATTCCTAATAACCCAAGGTAGAGCTAGCCTCTCTGCACCCTTAGCATGTGTTGGTGGTCTTCCACTTTCAATCATTATACACTTATATCCCTGAACTGCCATCCCAATGTCAAACTGAGACTTCTGTGCATCATCTGAGAAAAACATTTCAACTGTCATACGGTAGGGCTGCCTGTCAGTTAACTATTCTTCTCAGAAGTTTCACTATATTGGTCTATATATAGTAGTATAAATTTATGCAATACCAGAATATTTTCTTGTACCTTTGTTATTTTATTTTTAAAATGAGTAGAAAGTGAAAAATTAAAGTACCAATAATAATCATAATATATTTCAAACAAAAATGGAAACCATTAGGATACCAAAAGCATAAATCTTTAGCCACAGATTTTTTAAAAAGTAAATAAAGAACACATATGAAATGCTGAGCCTAGATCATTAAAAACTGCCTCTAAACAATGAAGTACAGTGAAAGAAAACAGAATGAATGTTCATAATTATGAACTGAGGAAAAAATCAGTATTTACATTTCATTATTAAGAATACAGTTTGATATGGGCCCGGCCCAGTGGTGCAAGCGGTTAAGTGCGTGTGCTCCGCTGCGGCAGCCCAGGGTCTGCCGGTTCGGATCCCGGGCGCGCACCGACATACCACATGTCAAGCCATGCTGTGGCAGGCGTCCCATATAAAGTGGAGGAAGATGGGCACGGAGGTTAGCCCAGGGTCAGTCTTCCTCAGCAAAAAAAGAGGGGGACTGGCAGATGTTAGCTCAGGGCTGATCTTCCTCACCAAAAAAAAAAAGAATACAGTTTGATAAAATTCCCTTATCAAAACCTGGCTCTTCCTTGAGGATACTGCTTTCCCTGTGGAACTCTCTAAATGGAGGCTGTTTATTCTCCTGTACCCTACATACCTGAGGGAGAGGAGGGGAGGTCAGTATCTTTCTTGTTCACCAATGCTGCTCCAGACTACTATTTCAGAGGCCTTGGGCAGAAGTCTTGAGCTATTCAGGTATGTCATTCTCTATCTTTCCTTACTGCTTCCGTCTACCATCCGGCCAGCTGTCTCATAGCCCTTTACCAAAGTCTCTTGTCCCTAGCTCCTAATCCTCCTCTCTACTCCAAGTTCTGCCATCAACCTGGGTGTCACGTGGAAGAGCAATCCAACATCTGGCCTCTAGTTTACCTGACCTCACCTCTAGCAACCTTCACTCCACTCAACTTTAGCCCTTGCCTCATGGCCAAACCCTAGCCATTATAATCAACCTGGAATTCTAAATTCAACATCTAACACACATACACACAATCCTACTTTGACCATAACCTCCTATCATTCTGGTTCATATTTTTATTCTATTACTCTTGGTTCTTAGATCTAATTTGGACCTCGAGTTCTTTGACCTTCTGTTCTCCTACCACGCCCTCTCCTTTCGTCTTTACAATCTTCAACTTAGATGCCACAGTCCATCACTTCAAACTACTCTCTTGCTATTATCCTCAACTCCTTTGACTCACTGTCTTTCCACTGGGCCCATCTAGCAAAACACAACCTTGAATCAATACAAGCATTTGCCTCCTCTGAACCCATACCCAGACTGTGGGGCACAGTTAAAGAAAAGTCACCCAACCACACAGATCACCCTTCAACTTTGACTGGGCTCTTAATGCAATACCTTTGTTTCCCAAGTCAGAGGTATTTCAGACCTCTTCTACCTAAGCACGTTCCAGTTCACTCTCAGCAAATGACCTAACATACTGCTTCAAAGAATAAATGCAAACTACCAAACAATTCCCTCAACTTCCAGCCACAAAACCCTAGCAGTATCAACACCCATACTTTCCCTTCCATTCACTATGATCAAAGGCCTTCAAAATCCTTCCTCCTATATACCCTAATTCCTCCACTTGAATTCTGGATCTCATCCCATCCCCTCCTGACTCTCTACTAGAACCTTTAATTAGACTTTCACTCCCATCTTTAAAATTCTCAATCTTCTTTAAAAATGTCAATATTTAGTATCCATTTGCTCAAGTCCCATTCACTCCTCAACCCTAGCTCTGCCCATTCATACCACCTGCCACTGTCATGCCAACACCATCCCTCCTTTTTGACAAATTGTCAATCCTTATCTTAACTGAGCTCTCTAGTTTTTTGATAATGTTGACCAATTCTTCCATCTTTAAATCGTCCTCTTCTCTTGGCTCTCCCTACTTGGCATCTGTGGCTTTACTTACTATCCTCGAGCCCATGGCAAATATACACATACAGCCAGTGTCTCTCTCAAGAGCTTCATAATATCCATCACTTCTTGGATGTCTCACAGGTACCTTAATACCAACATATCCAAAACTAAATTTTTTATCTTCTCCCCTTAAACCCACTTTATTCTCTCATGTTCCCTAACTCAGTTTCTCATACTGCTATCCATGTATTTGCACATACCAGGAACTCAGGGCTCCTGGAGTCATCTTTAACTCCTCCCCTTATTCTTCATAGTCCATATCCAATCAAACACAACTAGTCCTACATCTCCATGCTCATCCCAGTGCCTTTATGTTCATAACCTTCTCTGTCTGAGATTATAGCAACACTCTCTAAACTGGTCTCTCTGCCACTAGTACTACCCACCTCCAATACATAAGTATATTCAGTAAAATACACAGTAATCACTACATATTTTTATTAAAAACACAGCTAAACTAGAACGCTAAGTAAAAAACACATGTGCAAATCACTTTACACAAATCAGATGTGTAGAAATGTAGAATCAAAAGAAAAAACTGAGGATCAGTACTTCTCAGAATAATTTATTAACAGCATACCTCAATTTATACTTTTCAACAAAAGTAAATTGAGTCTACTACTCAATATGTGTAACTTGACCTATTACTGGAAAACAGTGCATTATATTGAAATATTAGAAACATTACAGAAATGTTCTTAAAAATTTTAAATGAAGTAATTTCTGGGAAAACAAAAGTAAAATACATCTGAAAATATTTTGTTTTAATACCTCTTGCTCTTCATGCTATCAGGAAACACTGAAGCAACAGAAAAGAAATAGACATTGAAGCCAATTCTAATAAAACAATTTTTCTAGTTCCCTGATGCAATATAAAAATGATCAACGAATAATTGTGTGGAAAAGTTAGGAGCAAGGGTGAGTGATGAGTGCAAGAGGGGTAGAAAAAGCACTAAAACCCTAAACTGAGACAATAGAAAAGAATTCTTATCAATGTGCTATATTAGACACTATAAATGTAATATACTGTACAAAATGTAGTGGAATGTTCCAGTTAGTCAAAAGCAAGAAAACACAAAACATTGTATGGACTAATTACCTGAAGTTTTACTCAGCTCTGCTGAAAATATAGCAGATGGCGATCTGTTCTCTTTTTCTGTATCAGAAGGAAGTTTTTTCTCAGCTTCTTTCACAAGAACTTGGGGTTTAACTATACTGCCTATCTCTGTTTGAGCCGCCACAGCAGAAATATCTGGAAGCAGTAAGGGCACCTTTGAAATATCAGACCTATCTTTGGAGAATTCATCTGGGACATGGACTTTATCTTCACCTTTAGGTTGTACATTCTTGAAAGAAAGGTCACGGGGTAATTCTGAACAAGGCAATGACTCAGCTCCATCCTGGACATCAGCAATTTCACTTTTGTGGGATACTTCTAGGTCAGTGTATTCCCTGTCTAATTGAGAAGAATCAGTTTTAGAACTGACAAGCGTAGGGAACTCATCTATAATCTCAATTGGAGATGAATCTGAAAATGTTTCACTCTCTCTTATTTTTGCTTCCTTAGCAATAAATAAGCCATCATCTGAATAAACTGCAGTACTGAGCTCCTCCATCTGCAAAGGAATTTTCTCCTTTTGGGTTGATGTTGAAACTTCATCAGGTAACAAAGTATCTTCTGTGGTGTCTAAATTGGGCTGAAAAGATTCCAAATATGGCTTTCCCCCCTCAGGTGCTGGTGAAGCACTAAGTTTTTCCTTAACTTCCTGTTCTAACATTGACTCAGATGAAGTTTCAATGAGATTTTCTTTCACAAGTATCACAGCTTCATCTTGTTTTTGTGGAACTTCAGGTATTGAATCATCACTAAATAAATCAACTGGTTCAGAATCAGGTGAGGAATCTTCAACTAGCTCAGAATGATCAGGCACTGGCTGTGCAACTTTTGCTATTTCTGAATAATCAGAGAAATCTGGAGTTGGTTCAGTAGAGAGCTTTGTTTCTTTAATTAAATCACATGCAATAGATATGTAAGCAGCTTCTGTTTCTTGAATAGCTACATTAATACTTTCAGGCTCTTTAATTTCTTCCTTTATTCCTGACACTTTTTTTAGTGATACATTCATGGCCTCTTCATATGGTGGGGGATTTTCAGGCTCAAGTTTCATGCTTTCATAATTAACTGAAGGAGGAACTTCTGATGGTGATAAACTGGGCTGTACTGTAGAAGCACCAGCACTAGGAACTATAGAATTTAATGGTGCTTCCATAACAATGTCAGGCAAAACTGGCGAAGGAGTAGCTTCAGATTCTTCAAATGATGGGCAAAGCTGTGCTACAGGGTAGAGTGACTCCTGCATAGCTTCTGATGTTTGAACCAAGTCCATTTTCGTTTCAAAAGCAATCTTGGTGCCTGTAGCTTCATTCAACTCACTTTCACATGCTTCCTGTACTAAATCTGGGGTTAGCCCTTCAGGCATGTTTGCCACTACTTCCGAGGTCACCTTGGATAAATTATCTGTTGTGACATAATCTGTCTCAGAATCCTGTGTTGCTACAAGGAAAGAGTTTGATGTTTTGGTGCTGGTATTCTTCTCTGTCACAATTTGGGCCTTTTTTTCTTCTATTTTTTTTTCATCTGTCTTATTTTCTGAAGTATGATCTTCCAACAAAGGAAAAATGTTTGTTGAAATGCTTTCAGTTGCTGTTGGGTTAAAGGGAGCACATGTGATGTATGCTCCTGAACTATCTTGAACAGCTTCTGGTGTACTGGGAAAAGAAGCATCCTCATTACTGCTCTCACTATCATTTTCATGATTTGTTTGCTCAAGGCTATCTGCAAAACATTCCTTACCCACTTTACTTTCCAACTTGCTCTCTACATTACCTCCAGCAGCCAACATATCACTATCTTGCTTATAAGTATCTTTTACTTCCCACACTCGTTCAAATGGTTTGAAGTCTGCATATTCCTCCCTCATAGGAGTTCCTGCTGCAACTCTCTTTTCATTAAAACTGTCTTTTGTTTTTTCTGGAGATACAACTTGGTCCTCTTCTTTAACTGATTGAGTGAGGGCCATGGGTGACTCTTGTTGATTAGGAAGGATGTTATTACTAACTAAACCATCCTCTTCATCTTTACTCTTCACAATTATTTCTTCCCTAGGGTTTGTTACTGTTACAGCAGATTCTGCTTTTGGAGAGCCACTGAATGATGATCCCATTTCTGAGTATTCCAATTCTGAAAACTCTGTTAAATCTCTGTCTACAAATGGATTTTTTGCCTTCTCTGAGAATTCTTTAGAAGAATCATTTGAAGTTTCTTGAAGTGTTCCTTCGGTGGGTAATACTGCTGGTAAATTACCAAGGTATTCATGTTCTTTAAAAGAAGCAGCTGAGAGGGGAGACAGAGAAGGAAGAGAAGCAGCAGTTTCAAGCAGGACAGATGAGAAATCCTCTTGACCAGCAGAAACAATGTTACCTGGCTGCTCCTTCAAGTCCATAATTTTTTCTGTGACCATGGACAGAAAGGAAAGTTAGAGAACGCCAGTGTTCTTAGAGTTAATGCAAGTTTTATGACAGATTCAAAATAGTGTTAGAAAAGACTTACTGTTAACTAAAACTAAAGGTTAATAACATTTAATTAGTAATTAACAATCAAGGAGATTTGAATCATTACTAAAAAATTAAAGTTATTGTCAATAAAACATGTGCATGGCTACAGAGGCAATTATATGCTATGCAAAGACATAATCAAGTCTTTGAGAAAAACCTCAAGTACAATCAACTGAGAAAAGCTACTTTTAACTAGTGTTAGAAGAAAAGAAGATTTGAGAAGTGAGTTTGACTGACAGTATAGAAAAGAAAGGGCACTGGATAATTAAATGCCATAGACTGGCATTCATTCACAGGAAAGCCTTTTAGCTATAAGCAAGTAAACTGTATCTGGAGAAAAGGGATAGACAATATGTACATGTAAATCAAGTGTCCAAGAATTCCTTACATATTTCCAATCATTAATCAGGTTCTGCCCACTTCTCCCTTGGACATAGCATATAAAACGCAAATTCCAACTTTTTCAGTAGACAAACATTCTTGGAACCATGCTAATTTTTAGTAAATTCAGACTACTCTGTACAGAGTTAACAAAACTAAAGAGTTAAAAAGTTAGAATACACAGAGGATAAAAGGCTAGCAGAAAGAACTTGCCTGCAGAGGAGTGTATCACAGGCTCAGATGCAGCAGGAAGAGCAAAAAGTGTCTCATCTGAAAAACAAATAGAATATAACCTCAGCAGAAATAAAGACAGAGTTGGAAGGAGACTAAAGATGTGAGAAGCAAGCAAGGGTTCAGTTTGTAATGAGTTAACTTGATCTACAGAGAAAAAGCCAAGATGAAAAGGGAAAAGTAGTACCATTAGTAGTATCATTAATTCAGGTTAAATTATCATGTATATTATAAAGTTGATTAAATGAGATCCATAGAACCTATCATTTTTCAAGAGGCAATAACATGCTTATGTTAAAGAAATTTCATGAACCAAAATGGCTTTAAGATACTATTCTTCTCAGTTAACATACTGCATCCAAAGCTTTTATTCACATTTTCAGATAGGTAAATTATCTTGTCCTAATCAAGCCAAAAATTAAAAGTATGCATTTGAATACAATAACTATTTTTGCTTAATCTTTTTTTATTAGCATATGTTCAATTCAGAAGAACACTTCCAGGGAATCACGCGTTCTTTTATTCCAGGTTATTTATCTTTAAAGAAAAAGTTTCTAACAGTCCTTGTTCTTTGAAGATATTAGTCCTACGTGCCATTGTCCAAATTACAAAGAAAAGACTAATTATCATTAGGAAGATCATTATTATCATCTCTCTTGTTTTCTTTAAAATTAACATTGAGGGCTACTTTTTCTAAGTGCTTTACATGCAAGAACTCATTTTACTCCTACAACTCTATTGTTACAAGTGTTGTTAATATCCACCATTTAAGATTTTTTTAAAAACAACAACCAAGTGACAGAGAAGTTAAGTAACTCACTCAATACACAACTAGTGAGACTCAGGCAATTCAACTCCAGAGCCCATTTTCTTAACCACTGTATGCAATATTTTATGGACTGAATGTTTATGTCTCCCCCCAAATTCATATGTTGAAGTCCTAACCTCCAATATGATGGTATTTGGAAATGCGGAGATAGTTAGGGTTACATGAGGTCGGGAGGGTGGGGCCATGGTCGGATAGGATTAGTGCCCTTATAAGAAGAGACACCAGAGAGCTTGCTTGTGCCTGTGTAACAACACTTCTCTCTGTCTCTCCCTGCCCCCCACAGGTGTGTGTGCACACACACACACAAGTCATGTGAGCACACAGTGAGATGGCAGCCACCTATAAGCCAAGAGAAGAGGCCTCAGAATGAAACCTACCTAGCTGGCACCTTGATCTTAGACTTCCCAGCCTCCAGAACTGTGAGAAATTTCTGTTGTTTAAGCCACCTAGTCTACAGTACTTTGATATGGCAGCCCGAGCCGACTAATACACCATATAGTTGGTATATTAACCTTGTACAATGTCATTTTATACCTGCAGTTGGGAGATCCTGAGCTAAAGATCTTGTGTAATTTATACAAGAGAAAGGCCTCTAGCGAAAGACAGTTTGAAATGGCCTGAGGAATGACAGGAAGGTATTCCTTTACTGGAGAGGACCTGATAAATTTGGACACTTCTATCCGGAAGGACAAACTAGACAACACCGACCAATAAAAAAAAATCAAAGAGATGTGGCTATTATGAACATGGACTTCTCTTCCAATGATATTCCCCTTGATGAATAGAAGAATTAAATCCACAATGTCATATAAATTTTAGATAAATCCATACTGGGCATAATATCATACCTAAAGGATTCTTAGATGATGTGGTGAGGAGAAATCCATGATATGTGTTTAAAAGGGTCTCCTAAAACTAGAACAATAGGCTGAATGGGCCACTCATCCAAACCAGGAAGACATAATGCCTGATGAGATTTTATAAAATGTACACACGTGTGTGCACTCTTTTTCAAGATGACTTGCTATGTGATCTTAGTTAAGTTACACAGTTTCTCACTTGTAAAATGAGGGAATTTGAAAATTCCTTTCAGCTAAAATAATGAATTATAATCTTGTATAAAACGGAGAATCTGGGGGTCAAAGAGCAGAACCAAATAATTACATAGCTGCTCCATCTAAATAAAAGATAGCAAATTCTTAACAAAATGATTGTCTTTTTTATCTAGACAACACAGTTAAAAGCCACTAATTCAGAAGTCAGTCTACTTGGAAAGTTAACTAGAAACATATGTTACTGCTAAAACTAGGGAACAAACTACATCTAAAATTGTGCCAAAAATTTAAAGTATTTAAAAAAAATGTATCCTTACTCCTATCTAAGGAATCACTCTTATAGTAAAAACTGTATTCCTGGCACTTGGCCAAGTGAGAACATTTACAAATTGGTACTTAATTATTCACTAAATTTTAAAAAAAGAAAAAATTTTCATTTTGTAAAAATGAGAGTCAATCCAAAATTAACCACAAAACAAATACTGCATTACTAAAAGCACTTATTAAAAAATCCAGAAGAGGTCACTACCATTTGGCCTTCAAGAAGAAGAGAGTTGCTCAAACTCCCACTAAAGCAATCACAGATCATGGGATCAAATTGCCTGTGTTCCAATCCCAGATCCATCACTTATAACTGTGTAACCCTAAGAAAGTTATTATTTAGCCTTTCTGTGCCTCATTTCCTCATTTGTAAAATAAGGATAATAATAGTATCTACCTCAAAATGCTGTGAAGGATGAAGTGGGAAAGAAAAAAGAAACAACTTGCCCTAAGTCACAGAGCTAGGAGCCCAGAGAACCAGGATTTAAACAGGTCTAACTCCCAAGTTCATGTGCTTTATCTTCCAAGGGATGTGTTTATGCGTAAGCACAACTGGTGTAAATTCTTCTTACCTTATCAGCCCCTCGAGTTTGATCTCCTGAAACAAGATAAACTGTCACTCAGCAAATACCCTGTAATTATCTGCAATATCTGATTAATTGCTTCCATTTCACAATATAAACATTTATAGAGATGTTAACACTGGCTGGACATATTTCAGATGCTCTTTCAATACTCAAAACTACCCTCTCAAGTAGGTACTACTTTTCTCCTCATTTCACAGATGAGGAAATAGGCATAAAAAGGCTAAGCAAGTTCCTCAGAGCCATAAAACTGAAAGAGATGGATCTGAAATTTGAATCCAAAGAGTTTACAAGTCCATGCTCTTTTCTTTAACCACTCTGCCAAACTTCCTTTCCTGGACTTTACTACATAAATTAAGGATTTAAAAAAGGACTAGTAAATAAAATTAACACTGTTAGAAGAAAATTTTGATCAACAATACTCATATATAATAAGCTACCAAATTCTAAGGCTAAAACACCTACAAATTATTTCTTGTTTCGAAAAAAATTATTGATTTTAGATTAGTCTTCCTTTTTCTGTAAAAGATTCTGACTTTCACAAATGAATAAACTACTTTATAATCAGGGATACCATATTAAGTAAAAAGTATAACATTCTGAATTACTGAGAGATGTTATACATACACTTATATTATTGGGCTTACCAAAAAGGTAAACCACCCCCCCTTCTATGATCTACTCATAATGCCAAATTCTAACCACTGAATGAAATTAAAACTTAACCTCATTTGTGCTATTCTGAACAGATAGCCAGAAAAATATAATAATATTAAGGACTTAATTATACCCATACTAAGTAAGAACACAGTGGCATAATTCAAAACAAAAAAACAACAATCAAGTTTTCACTAAGTAATAGGCAAAGGTGAAGGCAGAACTTTCCTATTAAGTCTCTCCACTCTACTGCCATCAAATTAATATTCCTAAAAGGACAATTCTATATATTCTCTTGCCCCAAAATATTTAAAAGCTCCCAGTTATCCACAGAATAATACCTAAAACCCTTAGTCAGATAAATAAGGCCCTGTACCATATGGCTCCAACTTAACTGTCTAAACTTATCTCAACAACTCCTCACGTGTCATCTATGCTAACCAAACACAATTCTCCCTAACCAAACCCAAGCTTCCCGCTCCTGCATATCTGAATGTTGACATCCAGCAAAACTCAAATTCACCATATTCAGCCTTACTTTCTTTCTAAAATATAAATTCGCCCTTAGCTTATTTTTGTCAATCTTCTACCACATTTCCAGTTACCTAAGCTCAGAGAATTAAGTAACTTATTCAAAGTCACATAGTTACTTAATAACAAAACTAGAAAATTTTAATTTAACTTTGTTACTACAAACAGATACATGTTTATTTCCTTATCACCCTCAGTAAAACGAACAGAATCACTAAACTACTTATAATGACAGTATAAGAGATGAGCACCATTCACAAAACAACTTTTCCAAATGATCTATTCCTCAAGTTGGCCCTAATGCTAGATTCATTTCCTTACCTAAGCCTAGTGTAAATTTAGACTAACTGCCACAGGGCTACATACTTTGAATGCTAATTACTTCCATCACACACGGATCAGTTACAAAACTAAAGTTCACTAAAGAAATTTCCATTTTTTTAAGTAAATCATTTTTTTAAAAAGTAAAAGTAGTATGTCAGTTTTTAATTTATTACCAGTCATTTCAAAAAATATATATGCTATCACAATTTCACCAATGTTCACACACTCTTATACTGAATATTTTCCTTGACATGTTCATTTCAAAAAAAAAAAAAAAAAAAACCATTTATCAACCAAACATGTAGCTGGTCAGTAAACTCATATCTAATTTATAAAACAAAGAAAATAAATGGCGTTTTAAAACTATAGAGAAGAACTTCTGCTTCTACCTATGAGAATAATTATATCAGACTAACCCTTCCAACATAAACTATGAAACCGAGCAAAATATATGAAGCAACTGTCTTGAGACATTGGACAACAGGCAGCAGAGGAGTGATTCCCAAGAGGAAAGCACATCAGAGGAGTGCCCTGGATTTCTGCCTGAAGGCACTTTCTGGTTTACAGCATAGGGAAGAGGAGCCCAAGAATACTGTGCTCTGCTGACCTGAGGTGGCTGCTGAGTTGTCTGGAATTTGTGGGGCAGGGTAATATATAAAAGAAACCTTCATAAAAAAGGAGCTACAGAAATCTGGATAGGGGTTCCCTTTAAATCTTTGGCTAAATACTACGCTGCACACAGACTCAGTGAGGTCTAGCAGAGAAACTATGATAGAGTTGTGTGCTGAATGGATATTCTGGAGGTCAGACTGTGCTGAAGACCTAACCTAAAAGTTTTGCCCAAAGTGGAGAGATCTCACTGAACACCCCAAGTATAAAAATGAGACCCCAGAAAAGGCACACCTTAAGTGGACCACTTTAACCCTAAAGTAAGGGATATTCTAGACCAAGAGTCAACAAAATATGGCTCATCAGCCAAAGCTGTATTGGAAGACAGCATGTCCATTCATTTACGTATTGTCTATGGCTACTCCTACATTATAAGGGCAAAGATGAGCAGTTACGACAGAAACTGTATGACCCACAAGCCTAAAATATTTACTACTTGGCCCTTAAAGAAAAAGTCAACCAACCCCTGCTGTAGACCCATCCTAACTTTAAAATCAAGACTTGAAAAGATCAAGATGATTTGCATCAAATTAACTGCCTGCCTGAACAAAATGAACACCACATCCATGATAACCAGTATAAAATAAGAAATTACCGAACACAAAAAGCAGCAAGAAAATTTGAGCATGAATAGGAAAAAACAGCCAATGTAAACAAACACAGAAATAATGTAGATGTTGGATTAGTGAACATTAAAATGGAAATTTAAATAGCTATTACAATATTCCTAAGTATGTACAGTAAGTAAAAGACGGACGTAATGAGTGAATAGACAGAGAATCTTGGTAGAGAACCAAAAAGAACCAAATGGAGGTTCTATAACTGAAAATTACATTAAGTGAAAGAAAAAAAATCACGAGATGGGCTTAAAAGCAGATTGGACAGTGCAGAAGAAAAGATCAATAAACTTAAGGAAAGAGCAACTTAAAGAAACTGTCTAAACTGAAGCACAGCAGGGGAAAAAAACAATGAACAGCCTCAGTGACCTGTGAGACAATCAAGCATTTAAAGTGTATGCAATTGGGCCGGCCCCGTGGCTTAGCAGTTAAGTGCTCATGCTCCACTACTGGTGGCCCGGGTTCGGATCCCGGGCGCACACCGCCGCACCGCTTGTCAGGCCATGCTGAGGCCGCATCCCACATACAGCAACTAGAAGGATGTGCAGCTATGACATACAGCTATCTACTGAGGGCTTTGGGGAAAAAATAAATAAATAAAAATTAAAAAAATAAAATAAAATAAGTATATGCAATTGGAGTCCTCCAAAAAGGCAACAGTAACTGAAGCAGGAAGAAAAAAAAAAATTTAAAGATACAAGGGCCTAAAATTTGACAATGGCTATGGAAAATACCAACCCACAGATCCAAGAAGCTCAATGAACCCCAAGCAGGATAAACACAAACCACAAAGAAATATATTGTAGAGGTCAAATTGTTGAAAACCAAAGATAGAGAAAATCTTAAAAACAGGAAAAAGGCAAGAGAACAACATGAAGAATGACCAGACCTCTCATTGGAAACAACACAATTAAAAAGATAACAGAACATCTCTAAAAATGGTGAAAAAAACTGACCACCTAGAATTATATACAGTCCATCATCATTATTCACTGATTCCCTATTTGCAAATTTGCCTATTCACTAAATTGGTAATCCCAAAATCAATAACTTATAGCAGCAGACATGAGCAGAGCAGTGAAACATTCCAGTCACCCGACACATGTTCCCACCCGAGGTCAAACAAGGCAGCCCTGCGCCTTCTTGTTTCAGCTCTTGTACTGCAAACAAGCATTCTTTTCGTGGTCTATTTAGTGCTACATTTTTTCACATTCTTGTGTTTTTTGTTGGTGATTTTGCTGTTTAAAATGGCCCCTTAGCATAGCGCTGAAGTGCTGTCTAGAGTTCTTAATCACAAGAAGGCTGTGATGTACCTTACAGAGAACACAGGTGTGTTAGGTAAGCTTCATTCCAGCATGAGTTATAGTGCTGTTGGCCATGAGTTCAATGTTAATAAATCAACAATATACAGTAAATAATGTGTCTGTAAATAGAAACACACATAAAACAAAGTTATACATTGATCAGTTAACAAAAATGCTATGACTAGAGGTTCACAGGACCGTAACCCTGTATTTCCCCTTGGAACAATGACTCAACATTTGCTAATTCAGTGTTTTCTGTCACTTTATAGAACATAACTACAGTGAATAACAAAGTTGACTGTATTCATCAAAAAATGCTTCAAAAATAAAGACGGTAAAGATATTATCAGATAAACAAAATATGAAAACAAAAGGTGAAATTATCACCAAGAGACCAGCATTACAAGAAATGTTAAATGAAGTTCTTCAGACTGAAGGAAAATGATACCAGATAGACGACACCTGGATCTCATGAAGAAACGAAGAATGGCAGAAATAGTAAATATATAAGTAGATATAAAATATTCTCATTTCTTAATTTCTTTAAAGAATAGTTGATTTTTGAAGCTCAAATAATTGCAATATACAATAATATATGTAGAAGCAAAATGTATGACAATAAAAAGCACAAAAGATGGAACGAATATATGGAAGTATAAAAGAAGAAAAAGCAGATGGGACAAAGAGAAAACAAAGACTTTTAAATGAACCATGTTAATAATTACATTGAATGTATATGGCCCCAATTAAAAGGTTGAGATTTTCAGACTAGATGAAAACTCTACTATGTGCCATTTGCAGGAGACACACTTTAAATATAAAAACACAGGTAGATTAAAAAGAAAAGAATGTAAAAGGATATATCATCCAAGCACTTACCCTACAAAATCTGGAGTGGCTATATTAATGTCGAGCAAAGTAGATTCAAAGGAGTATTACTTCGAGATTACCAGAGATAAAGAGGAACGCTTGGTAATGATAAAGGAGTAAACAGACATAACACTGAATAGATATAACAGCACTAAAGGTGTATGGGAAATACAAGCAGAAACTAAAGGGAAATACAGACAAATCTACAAATTTTATTTAAAAATTTTAACACAACTCTCAGTTAACTGATAGACTAGACACATACACACACACACACACACAATCAGTAAAGATATAGATGATTCAGACAATACTATTAATGAACTAAACCTAACTGACTTTTATAGAGCACTACAAACAACAACAGATTATAAATTCTTCTTAAGTACACATGGAACATTCACCAAGATAAACCATTTCCTGATCTATAAAACAAGCCTCAATAAACTTAAAAGGGCTGAAATCATGCAGTGTATTTTTTTGACCATATAAATTAAATTGAAATCAATAAGATAAAAATATCTGGAAAATCCCCAAATATTTGGAAGTTAAATTACAGAATTCTAAATAATCCATGGATCAAAGAATATATCACACGGGAAATTAAAGAATATTTTAAGGGGCCAGCCCTGTGGCATAGCAGTTAAGCACGCGCCCTCCGCTGCTGGCAGCCCGGGTTCGGATCCTGGGCACACACCGAGGCACTGCTTGTCAGGCCATGCTGTGGTGGCATCCCATATAAAGTGGAGGAAGACAGGCACAGATGTTAGCCCAGGGCCAGTCTTCCTCAGCAAAAAGAGGAGGATTGGCATGGATGTTAGCTCAGGGCTGATCTTCTTCACAAAAAAACAACAAAAAAGAATATTTTAAATCAAATGATAATGGAAATTTGTGGGATACAGCTAAAGCAATGCTTAGAGAGAAACTCATAGCTCTAAATGCTTTTAGAACAAAGAGCTAAATTCAAAATTTAAAGCTTCCATCTTGAGAAACTAGAGAAAGAAGAGTAAGTTAAACCCAAATAAGTAGAAGAAAATAAATAATAAAAAATAAGAGCAGGAACCAACGATATACAGAATAAGCAAACAAGAGAAAAATCAATGAAACAAAAAGTTGGTTCCTTAAAAAGATCAATAGAGTTGATAATCCCTAAAGTGATCAAGAAAAAGAAAAGAGAAAAACAAGTATTGGAAATAAAAGAGGCACTATCACTATAGATCCTAAAAACCTAAGAGAATATTATGAACAAGTTTATGCCAATAAATTACACAACTTAGATTAGTGGACAAATTCCTTGATGTCCACTCATCAAGATGAAATAGACAAATTCCTTGAAAGGCATACATTTCCAGAACTGCCACAGCAGAAATAGAAAATCTGAATAGCCCTATATCACTTACAGAAAATATACTTGTAATTTAAAACCTTCTGCACAAAGAAAACTCCAAGCCCAGATGGCCTCACTAGTCAATTCTATAAACATCTAAGGATGCCTATACAAACTCTTTCAACATATACAGGAAGAGCAAACACCTCCCAAAATATATTAGAGACTTATGTATTAATACCAGAACTAGACAAGGACCTAGAAAGGGCAGAACAATTTTGAAAAAAACCTAGAGTAGTCATACTACTTGATTTTAAGACATTGTAGGGGCTGGCCCCATGGCTTAGTGGTTAAGTGCACGTGCTCTTCTACTGGCGGCCCGGGTTCTGATCCCGGGCGCGCACCGACACACCGCTTCTCCGGCCATGCTGAGGCGACGTCCCACATACAGCAACTAGAAGGATGTGCAACTATGACATACAACTATCTGTTGGGGCTTGGGGGGGAAAAAAAACAGGAGGATTGGCAATAGATGTTAGCTCAGAGCTGGTCTTCCTCAGCAAAAAGAGGAGGATTGGCATGGATGTTAGCTCAAGGCTGATCTTCCTCAAAAAAAAAAAGACATTGTAAAGCCATAGTAATCAAAACAGCCTGGTATTGGCACAGGGATAGACAAATAGATCCAGAAAACAAAATAGATATACATAAATAGACACACTTATATGTTCAATTGATTTTTGACAAAGGCACCAAAGCAATTCAATAGAGAAAGACAAATTCTTTCAAAAAAAATTCTGCTGGGACACCTAGATATCTACATGGAAAAAAATACATAAATCTGGGATCTGTAACTCCTTCATAAACAAAAATTAGTTCAAGATGAATCATAGATTTATACATAAAAGCTAAAAATATAAAGCTTCTAGAAGAAAACATGGAACATCTTCACAGCCTTGGAGTAGGCAAAGATGTCTTAGCACACAGTAAGCACTAACCATAGAAGAAGAAAATTGATAAATTAAATCTTCAAAATTAGAAAATTACATTCATCAAAAGAAACCACCATTAAAATTAACAGCCAACCTACAGATTAGGCAAATATATTCACAATGCATATATATGACAAAAGACTATCTATGCAGAACATATAAAAGTAGTCTACAAATCAGTATGAAAAAGACATATAACCCAATGTAAGAATGAGCAAATTACTCGGACACTTCACAAAACAAAATACACAAGGAGCCAACAGACATGTAAAAGTCCTCTAATTCATTAGTCATTAGGGAGATCTGAATTAACACCACAATGAGAAACAGCTACATACTGACTAAAACAGCTAAAATTAAAAAGACTGATAATATCAAATGTTGGTGAGAATGTGAAGACACCGGAACTCTCATGCATTGCTGGCAGCAGTGGAACCACTTTGGAGAACAGTTTGGCAATTTCTTATAAAGTTAAATATATACCTACCCCATGTCCCAGCAATTCTACTCTTACTCAGTTGTACTCTCTTTACCCAAGAGTCCACAAAAAGGCCTGTACAGAATGTTCATAGCACTCTTTTGTTCATAATAGCCAAAAACTATAAATAATCCAAATGTCCAACAACAAGAATGAATAATTAAATTGTGGTATAATCCTATGATGGAATACTACTCAGCAGTAAAAAGGAACAAATTACTGATACTTGCAACATCATTGATAAATCTCAAAAACAGATTGAATGTAAGTAACCAGACACAAAAGAGTATATACTGTAGGATTCCACTTACATGATACTCTATAATAGGCAAAATCTAATCTATGATGAAAGAAATCAGAACAGTGGTTGCTTGGGATTGGGTGGTTGGGAGGAGGACAGAATAAGAATTGATTTGAATTGACTGCTAAGGGGCCAAGGGATCTTTCCGGGATGATGGAAATGTTCTATATCTTCACTAGAGTATGGGTTAAATGAGTGGATGCATCTGTCAAAACATAAAACAGTTAAAACTGAAGATCTATACATTTTATTGTATATAAATTATATCTTAATAAAAACATTAAACTGAAAAAAGTATATGAGCATTCTTCAAAAAATAAATTTGAGAGGGAGAGAACACAAACAAGCAAGGGAGAACACACAGATAGATTAAGAGACTTAGAAAACAAATCCATCCATTATAACATGTGAACCTTATTTGGATTCTGATTCTTTTTAAAAAACTCACCCAACAAGGTTATCATTCAGAATGGAAGAAGAAATAAAGAGTTTTCCAGACAAGCAAAAACTAAAGGAGTTCATCATCACTAAACCAGCCTTACAAGAAATGTTAAAGGGACTTCTTTAAGTGGCAAAGAAAAGGCCACAAACAGAAATAAAAAAAATTATCAAAAAAAAAAAAAATCATTGGTAAAGCCAAATAACATGGTAAAGGTAGTGGATCAACCACTTATAAAGCTAGTATAAAGGTCAAATAACAAAAGTACTAGAATCATCTATATCTACCGTAAGAGGTTAAGGAATACACAAAATTAAAAGAGCTAAAATATGAGGTCAAAAACATAAAATATGGTGGGGAGAGTAAAAATGTAAGGCTTTTAGTATGAGATTGAACTTAAGAAACCATTAACTTAATATAAATTGCTCTATACATAGGTTGCTATATATGAACTCATGGTAACCACAAACCTATAATAAATACACAAAAATCAAAGAGAAAGAAATCCAAACATAACACTAAAGAAAGTCATCAAATCACAAGGGAAGAGAGCAAGAGAAGGAACAGAGAAGAACTACAAAAACATCCAGAAAAAACCAAAATGTCTGTAAGTCCACATCTACCAACAATTACTTTAAACATAAATGGACTAAATGCTTCAATCAAAAGACATAGGGGGGCTGAATGGATAAAAAAAACAAGACCCCTGTATATGTTGCATACAAAAGACACACTTCAGATCTAAAGACACTCACAGACTGAAAGTGAAAGGATGGGAAAGATACTCCATGCAAATGGAAATGAAAAGAAAGCTGGGGCAGCAATATTTATATTAGACAAAATAGACTTTAAAACAAAGACTGTAACAAAAAAACAAAGAAGGGCATTACATAACAATAAAGGGAACAATCCAACAAGGGGATATAACACTTGTAAATATTATGTGCCCAACATAGGTGCACCTAAGTACATAACGCAAATATTAAGACATAAAAGGAGATCTGACATTAACATAATAATAGTAGGGGACTTTAACACCCCACATATATCAACAGATAGATCATTCAGACAGAAGATCAATAAGAAAACATTGGCCTTTTCAGACAGAAGATCAATAAGAAAACACTGGCCTTAAATGACACATTAGACCAGATGGAATTAATAGATATACACAGAACATTCCATCCAAAAACAGGAGAATATACATCTTTTTCAAATGCACATGGAACATTCTCCAGGACAGATCATATGTTAGGCCACAAAACAAGTCTCAATAAATTTAAGAAGACTGAAATAATATCAAGCATCTTTTCCAACCACAACAGTATGAAATTAGAAATCAACTACAAGAATAAAACTAGAAAAGTCACAAATATGTGGAGATTAAATAAAACACTACTGAACAACTATTGGGTTAACAAAGAATTCAAAGAAGAAATAAAAAAATACCTACAGACAAATGAAAATGAAAACACGACATACCAAAATCTATGGGATACTGCAAAAGCAGTACTAAGAGTAAAGTTTATAGCAATACAGGCCTACCTTAACAAACACGAAAAATCTCAAATAAACAATCTAACATTATACCAAAAGGAACTAGAAAAAAAGAACAAACAAAGCCCAAAATCAGTAGAAGAAAGGAAATAATAAAAATCAGAGCAGATAAATGAAATAGAGATTAAAAAGACAATAGAAAAGATCAATGAAACTAAGAGCTAGTTCTTTGAATAGATAAAATTGAGGAGCCTTTAGCTAGACTTACTAAGAAAAAAGAGAAGGCTCAAATAAATAAAATCAGAAATGAAAGAGGAGAAATTACAATGGATATCACAGAAACACAAAGGATTATAAGAATACTATGAAAAGCTATATGCCAACAAATTGGATACCCTAGAAGAAATGGATAAATTCTTAGAATCATACAACCTTCCAAAACTGAATCAAGAGGAAATAGAGAACCTGAATAGACTGATCACTAGTAATGAGATTGAAAGAGGAATCAAAAACCTCCCAAAAAATAAAAGTGCAGGACCAGACAGCTTCCCTGATAGATTCTACCAAACATTCAAAGAGGATTTAATATCCATCCTTCTCAAACTCTTCCAAAAAATTGAAGACAACAGGATGCTTCCTAACTCATTTCATGAGGCCAACATTACCCTGATACCAAAACCAGACGAGGGCAACACAAAACAAGAAAATTACAGGCCAATATCACTGATTAATATAGATGTAAAAATCCTCAACAAAATATTAACAAATTGAATCCAAGAATACATTAAAAGGATTATACACCATGATCAAGTGGGGTTTATTCCAGGGATGCAAGGATGGTTCAACATCTCCAAATCAATAAACGTGACACACAGCATTAACAAAATGAAGAATAAAAACCAAGTGATCATCTCAATAGATGTAGAATAAGTATTCAATAAGATTCAGCATTCATTTATGATAAAAACTGAGTAAAATGGGTATAGAAGGAAAGTACCTCAACATAATAAAGGCCATATATGACAAATCCACAGTTAACATCATACTCAAGGGTGAAAAACTGAAAGCTATCCCTCTAAAAATAAGAACAAGACAAGGATGCCCACTTTTGCCACCCTTATTTAACATAGCATTGGAAGTCTTAGCCACAGTAATTACACACACACACACAAAAAGAAATAAAAGGGATCCAGATTGCAAAGGAAGAGGTAAAACTGTCACTATTTGCAGAAGACAGGATTTTTATACAGCAAACCCTAAAGAATCCAGCAAAAAGCTATTAGAAGTAATAAACAAATACAGTGAAGTTACAGGGTACAAAATCAACATACAAAAATCAGTTGCCTTTCTATATACCAATAACAAAATAGAGAGAAATTAAGAATACAATCCCATTGATGATTGCAACAAAAAGAATACCTAGGAATAAATTTAACCAAGGAGGTGAAAGACCTGTACACTGAAAACTATAAAACATTGCTGAAAGAAATCAAAGAAGACACAAAGAGATGGAAAGATATTCTGTGCTCGTGGATTGGAAGAATTAACATACTTAAAATGTCCATACTACCTAAAGCAATCTACAGATTCAATGCAATCCCTACGAAAGTCCCAGTGACATTTTTCATGGAAATAAAACAAAGAATCCTAAAATTTATATAGAAGAACAAAAGATCCCTGACAGCCAAAGCATCCTGAGAAAAAAGTACAAAGCTGGAGGAATCACACTCCCTGATTTCAAAGTATACTACAAAGCTATAGTAATCAAAACAGCACGGTACTGGCAGAAAAACAGACACACAGATCAGTGGGACAAAATTGAGAGCTCAGAAATAAACCTACACATCTATGGACTGCTAATTTTTGACAAAGGAGCCAAGAACATACAATGGAGAAAGGAAAGTCCCTTCGATAAATAGTGTTGGGAAAACTGAACAGCCACATGCAAAAGAATGAAAGACTACTATCTTACACCATACACAAAAATTAACTCAAAATGGATTAAAGATTTGAATGTAAGACCTGAAACTACAAAACTTCTAGAACAAAATATAGGTAGTATGCTCTTTGACATCAGTAGTATGCTCTTTGACATCAGTCTTAGCAGTATCTTTTTGAATATCATGTCTCCTCACGCAAGGGAAACAAAAGAAAAGATAAACAAATGGGACAACATCAAACTAAAAAGCTTCTGCATGGCAAAAGCCATCAATAAAACGAAAAGACAACCTAACAATTGGGAGAAGACATTTGCAATCATATAGCCAATAAGTGGTTAATATCCAAAATATATAAAAAACTCATATAACTCAACAACAAAAAAACAACCCAATTAAAAAATGGGCAGTGGATCTGAAAAGATATTTTTCCAAAGAAGATATACAGATGGGCAATGGACACATGAAAAGATGTTCAACAGCACTAATTATTAGGGAAATGCAAATCAACACCACAATGAGATATCACCTTATACCTGTCAGAATGGCTATTATTAAAAAGACAAGAAATAACAAGTGTTGGAGAGGATGTGGAGAAAAGGGAACCCTCATACACTGCTGGTGGAAATGTAAACTGTTGCGGCCACTATGGAAAAAGAGTATGGCAATTCCTTAAAAAATTAAAAACAGAACTATTATATAATCCAACCACTTCTGGGTATTTATCCAAAGAACACAAAAACACTAATTTGAAAAGATATATGCACCCCTATGTTCACTGCAGCATTATTTACAATAGCCAAGTCTTGCAAACAACCTAAGTGTCCATCAAAGGATGAATGAATAAAGAAGATGTGGTATATACACACGATGGAATACTACTCCACCAAAAAAAAGATAAAATCTTGCCATTTGTGACAATATGGATGGACCTTGAAGGTATTATGCTAAGCTGAAATAAGTCAGATGGAGAAAGCCAAATACTCATATTTGGAAGATAAAACAACAACAAACACACACATAGATACAGAGAATAGATTGGTGGTTACTAGAGGGAGAGGAGAGTGCGGGGAGGGCGAAAGGGATAAATGGGCAAGGATGGCAACTAGACTTCTGGTGGTCAACACATAATGTAGTCTATACAGAAGTCAAAATATAATGATGTACACTTGAAATTTATATAATATATAAACCAACGTTACCTCAATAAAAAAAAAAGTAGACCATTTATGACATTCACTAAATAATAGAAAACGTAAACACTGGCTGGATAATTTGATGATATTGACTATTGTTTATGCTGAGGAAATATATGATTAAGAGTATTGTGGTTATATTTTGCAAAGGAGTAGTTACAGTTTGCAAGATACATGATGAAATATTTATGAGGGTGTGGGACTGGCAGCACTGGCCATGGGTTGATGGTTGTTGGGACTGTAGTGATGGCTAAATGAGGTTTCATTCACTATTCTACCTTCTTTATGTTCAAAATTTTCCATAACAAAAAGTAAAAATAATTTTTTAAATCTCTCCAAGAAAGAGATAAAGCAATGTAAACATACTAAAATTCTATTATATTGGAGCAATTTTAACCACAGTTTTACCCACAACTCTTTCAGCAGACCATTAAAATATACATGTTTAAAATTATTTTATCAATGCTAACCTTAACTATAGCTCCTGCAACATTCACAAAATTTTAGTAAGAGGGACAATAGAAAGCTTGGTGAAGTAAGACTGGGTAAATGAGAAAGTACGTTGGTAGGTGGTAGCTTTTCAGTCCTTGTTCAAAAGCAATGTCTTACAGACCTAATCCTTATAGAAGACCTGTGTCTAGTATAAATGGCCTATAAAATATAACATAATGAAATACTTGATCTTCTAAATTCTGATTTTCATAATTCACCTTATACAAGCAAAAGCTAACAAAGTTTTTAACAAGTTGTTTTGTATAAAAATTAATTTTTAGGGGCCAGCCCAGTGGCACAAGCGGTTGGGTGTGCGTGCTCTGCTGCGGCAGCCCAGGGTTCGCCGGTTCGGATCCCAGGTGCGAACCAACGCACCGCTTGTCAAGCCATGCTGTGGCGGCGTCCCATATAAAGTGGAGGAAGATGGGCATGGATGTTAGCCCAGGGCCAGTCTTCCTCAGCGAAAAAAGAGGAGGATTGGCAGATGTTAGCTCAGGGCTGATCTTCCTCACCCAAAAAAAAAAATTAATTTTTATACAAAATTTGTATAAAACTTTGGTAGAATTAATAATAAAACTGTCTATAATTTAATAATGATGTTGACTGGTTGAGACTGAGAAGTTCTAAAGGTTATTTATGAAAGGGATTTATATGATAGGTTTAAACATATTTAGTAACCTCCTTAGAACAATGGAGAATAGAATTTTTAAAAAGTAAATTCCCTTCTTTTCTGAAATCAAAGACTCCAGTAGCTTAAAACCTTTTAGGTCAGCTTCACCTAGAGGTGTCAGAACACTGAGATAAAGAAATATAATAATGGCATTTTCTAATTAGTCAAGTTTACAAGTCAATCTGTAAAGTAGGGGAGGAAAAAATGTACAGGCAGACCTGGAACCCAAGTAAGGTTTTTCCTCCTTTCACAAAAGCTGTTGACAGGTAAGAAAATATATTATTGTCCTTAGAGTAAAACCACAAGACTCGTCTGCTTTTAAGACAGCAGAAAAGACTTTACAACTAGGGGCTTGTGTTTTGCCCTTAATCTGCTACACGCACCTCTCATAAGTACAACCTCTACTTATCTTTTTGTCCCCATACTCAGCCCTATGCCTGGTTTAAGGGAAAAAAAAAACGTGGAGTATGTTAACTTTTTCTTAACTAATATTGAACTTCCAAGGGACCACCAATATAACTAGACAACTGCCAAATCTATTTGAACAACAAAACTTTATACGCCTTCTTCATCTTGGTAACAATTCCATCAATGAGAAGAATAAGCCATTAAAGAAATAATGTTTTTTTAAAACTAGAGGACCACCTAAGTAAAAGATTCAGAGACTGCTAAAAATTAACCCAATACTTAGCAGCTACAGCTCCTACTACAGGAGCTGTAGTATGAACATAAAGAATGTTTCTTCACTTCTCAAAACAAAATGTTTTCTAGAAATGAAAAAGCAGGAAGACTTATCTTTCTTTACCAGGCTATCTATAATCAATTGAAAAGAGGGGGCCAAATATCTATATAACCCAGTATTTCACGTGTTTCATACCACACAGGCTAGAATACTTAATATTTCTTTTTTAAAGCCTATATTTCACATAATTATAGGCATAATTTTTAAAAATGCATGTTAATAAAAACCATGTGTTTATAGAAAAATATATAATACCAATACTAAAAATATATCAATTTCTCCCCTAAATTAATCTATAAATGTAATAACAACTCACCATAATTCCAACGGAGGGAGAGACGACTAGATAAACAAACTTTTAAGATCGAGTACAAAATTAAACATGCATAGATAGCCAGGAAAAATAATTCTGGAAAAGCCCTATCAGCCAGTATTTTATTAAAAAGTTATAGCAATTAAAATAGTTTGGTACTTAATGCATGAACAGACAAATAAAAGGAAGAGAAGACAAAATATTTCACTCATGCTACAAGCAGATGACAAAAGTGTTATCTCAAAATAGTAAAGAAAAGATGGATGATTCAATAATTGCTGTTGGGACAAATGGGAAATCATATTGAAAAATAAAATTATATCACTACTGCATTCTCTAGAACAAAATAAACTCCAGAAGAATGAATTAAATATTAAAATTAAATCATAAAATTACTAGGAGAAAACATGGGAGAAATTTTTACAATCTTAGATTAGACAAGGCCTTTCAAAGAATTCCACAAAACTCAATGAAAATGATAATTCTGACTGTGTAAAAATTTCTGCACACACACAAAAAAACACCAAAGGTCAAAATACAAATAACAAATCAGGAAAAAAGTTTTCAAGACATATGACAAAAGGCTAATTTCCTTACAATAGATCAAGTGCTCCTATATCTATAAGAACAAAAACCCAAAAGAAGAATAAGCAAAAGCTGTGATCAGAAAAAATTTATTGGCAACTAAGCCTATAAAAAAAACCTTTGAAATGTAAATTAAAAAAACAATTTGCTAAATCATTTACTAGTCTGCCAATGTACTGCGTTGGTAAAGGCAAAAGGAAAAAAGCACTTTAACACATTATTGATGGGAATATGGGTTGGAACAACTCTTTATAGGACTATTTGGCATTATCAATCAACATTTTAAATGTACATACCCTTTGAATCAGTAATTCTACTTGCATGAATTTATCCTACAACACATATAACAGTATGCATTCCTAAAGAAGTGCATATAAGGGTGTTCACGGCAACATTATTTATAACAGAAAAAGCTGAGAAACAACCTAAATAATCATCAATAAGAGACTGATTAAATAAAATATGGTACATCCATATACCTTGTATATGTAAATAAATGCTTTAACTCATAAAACTTGAGATTTTTATCGGGAAAAAATATTGTAGTAATTCTAGTACTATACAGAATATGAAGTCAGCATTCATCTATAACACTGAATTCATTCAACAAATATCTGAGTGTCTACACCACATCTAAGGCATTGTGCTCAGCAATGGAGATATAATGTCATATAGTGCTTTTCCTCAAGGAAAAAAAGATCATATAGCCCCCTTCCTCAAGGAGCTACAGTCTAGTGGAGAAGAGAGATGAGTAAACATACCATTATCATATATATAGTATGATATATACGATGAGGTAAGAATAGAATGTTATGGGAACAGATGAGGAAAGCAAGTTAAAAATTAATAATCACCATTCCAAGAAACAAAAAAACAGTAGCTTAAATGTGAAATTATCAACTCCTCCTTTAGAGTTGAAAAGAATGATGAAGCCATCAGTCTGAGAAGACCTTAGCATCAGTAAAGCTGGGTCTCACCATTCTGCACTATATTCTACACTAGCTAGACACAAAGGCCACATTCACCCATTTAAACACTGCTGACAAACTATGGTTCTGCCCTTACAGTTCCCATTCCTGGTGCTGTACCCACACGGGGACCTTCCAGTGTCTATATTTAGAAAGAGAAATAAAAAGTCTCAAAGAATGTACTATAAGAATAGTGTATCTGCAACATTTACTTCTATTTAATCAGAGGGTCCAGGGAAGAATCAAGAAATATCATCCATTTGGTTGGTATTTTTTACCTTAAGCTAGCAAAGTACCTCTAAAAGGTGCCATTTAAATTAGGGCCTTGCGTCAGTAGTGTTTCAAATAAACTGCTTATAGGCGTATTATGAAGCAACTACACATAAAACAGAGCCAATTACTGGACAATAGATAATATGCTACTTTTTAGAAATGTTTTATATAATATAGAGCAAATTTAAGTTTACAGTGATACAGTGCTAAAACAGCGTGTTTTCTAAATACTCTTCCACATAATCAGATATTTATCAAAGTTTCAATAAATATATTCATTATTTTAAAAAAAGATTTGAGGGAGCTTGTGAGTTACTTAAAAAGGACTATAAATTTGACACTGAACTTCATAGGAACCAATCTGAATTGTAATTCACCTTATCCATAAGGAGCACATCACCTGTTCCCAACTTGTATTCCTAGTCAAAAGATTAAAAATGGCTTAACAACAGAAATTACCCAGAATCTCTAAATTCATTGGTTCTATTCCTTTTTATCATTTTCTAGATAAAAATGGAAGGAAGATGGGGAATGGATAGGGCATGACATCTTTTTCTTTATACGCATCTACTTCCTGGGAGCGTCACATC
The DNA here is from genome assembly GCF_057802395.1 of Ceratotherium simum simum. Lineage (NCBI taxonomy): Eukaryota > Metazoa > Chordata > Mammalia > Perissodactyla > Rhinocerotidae > Ceratotherium > Ceratotherium simum. The sequence continues at coordinate 29,228,944 of NC_141910.1, read as the reverse complement.
ACTGTTTACTTGTTAAGAATTGATACTTAAGATTTAAACTACGTGTCACTCAAAATCTTTTAACATTTCTAATATGTGCTCCTATGCCAACATAAATGATCATATAATAAATGTCTTTAAAAAAGACTAATAGTTTTTAATCACCAAGCCATAACCTATACACATGAGCAATATTAAATTCTATACAAATTTCCATTGCAATTAACAACTTTGAACAGTATCTGAAATTGATTCAACTTTTTTTGCATTTACATCCAAAGTCTCCAAGTCTTATCAGTCCTTCTTTCATAAACTCTTCCGAACCTAACTATAAAAATATACATTCACAGCCAATCAAAGAAATCACGCTTCCCTTCTATTCCATTTTCACTGAATGAACTACTAATGAACTAGTTCAGGCTCTACTCACCTGTCTCAGAACTACTGCAAAAGCTTTCTAAATAGTTCCCCTGTTTTGCTTTCCAACCTATCTAAAATATTGTCACCAATTCATTTTTCTAACACTGCTTTCATAATGCCACGCCTCAGTTCAATAATCTTCAATGGCTTCCCAATACCCAAAGCAATAATTCAGGAGAGTGGTGAAAAAACATGAAATAACTTTATACTTTGGAAACAACAACAAAAACATTTTTGGTTTCACAATATAAATTACTGAAAGCAAGAGCAACTATAGATGAATGAGCATGGTAACAGCAGGATGATAAAACCCTAATTCCTTAATTTGGCATTGAATTCAGATTCCAGATCTACCACACATTTTCAATCTTCATTAACACTAGTTTAGAACATGTCCAGAGATCAGCTCGATGTCATCCTTAATGATAATGTTTGCATTTCTCTCAACTCAATTTCTATCCGAAGTTGCCCTTGCATATCCTCAAAGCCTAGGTTAACCAACCACCTTTTCAACTTGAAGCCAAAGGTTTCACCATGAAAAATGGTCACCACGCGAGAGGCTTCAGTCTCACTTCAGTTACTGCACTGCAATGGAGATGCTCCAAGCACCATAGCAAACAGCAAAATTACAACTTACCAAGTGATGGAAATAAGAGTTTACTCAAAAATAGTGTAAACGGCAATGTTAAATACACAGTGTCAGGGTTCTGCCATACTCAGTAACATACATCCTCTTCCAGCCAGGCTGGTCTATGTTTCTTTCTAACCGTGCTCTGCATATTTCTCACTTTCTTTGTCTTTACTCACATCAGTCCTCTCAGGTCTTCTAAATCTTCAAAACTATATTTTTACTCCAAATCACAATATATTTAAGGAGCATATTTCTAAAATAAACAATATTTTCCTTAAAAAAAGCCAATCTTTCTACCATGGGCTGTTAGACACACCCAATGATCTAAGTATAGCCCACCTCTTGACCCTCACACCACTCTCCCCTTTGTTTTTCTCACTAGTCTTTTTACCAAATTCTCAAATACACAAAGTGCATTCCTGCCTCAGGGCTTTTGCCTCCTCGGAGTTGCTTGGAAATTTTTGATCTCTGCAGCTCAAATCTCACCTCTTCAGAAAGGCCTTTCTCAGTGCCACTCTATCTAAAAAGGCCCCCACACATCCCAATCATTTTCCATGCCATCATCCTGTTTATTTTCCTCATAACATTACCACTACACTGAGTTCCTTATTTATGTGCTTGTTATCTGTACTCCTTTCATGGGGAGCACATGTGTCTTGCTTACTGCTATACCCTGATAGCCAAGAACAGTGCCTGTCTCTGCAGGTCATCAATAATCAACTGAATGAATGAACAAACTCGGTTAAGAAATCTAGACTCACTGAAATGGTTTAACTATCCATGACCACAATCATGATGTTCCTGCATTTAATAAAAGAACTAAAGGTTCCAAATAGGCATTGTCAATACAGAATTAAGGAACTATGCAAAGATAGAGTCCCTGAGTGGGCAACTCTCCTTTGTTTTTCAAACTTAGTTATTACAAACGTCCAATTCCAAGGGAATGCTGTCACCTCCCGAATCCCTAATGTTCAAAGAACAGAACTCTTCTCTTTGTTCCCATGCAGGAATACAAAATGACAAATTAGTATGCTCTTGTTAATCATTAAATTTCCCATTTGCAAATTTATTACTTTCTATTTTTCTACCTTACCTTAGTTTCTCTCAAATATGTGTTTCTGATTCAGAAAAAGGAAAGACTGAGTTACTCTTCATCTTCTAATATCTTTAATATAGTGATTAGTGTTTTGAGTAATGCTTTGGAGTATGTCAATATCAAAATGTTACTCAAACATCACAGCTGGCTTATTTTCCTGTTGCAGAGCAGGAGTGAACTGAAAAGAGAAATTTCTTCTGTGATCTCAGACTGATTTTATTTTTCTAGAAAATGAACCATTTCTAAAATCCTTCAAGGCTACGAAGATTTCTCAGCAGGGAGTTACATTACCATAGTCCCCCCTTATCCATGGGGCATACATTCCAAGACCCCAAGTGGATGCCTGAAACTGCGAATAGTACCGAACCCTATATATACTATGTTTTTTCCTATACATACATATCTATGATAAAGTTTAATTTATAAATTAGGCACAGTAAGAGATTAACAATAATAATAAAATAGAATTGTAACAATACACTATAATAAAAGTTACGTGAATGTGGTCTCTCTCTCAAAATATCTTAGCGTACTGTACTCACCCTTCTTCTTGTGATGATGTGAGATGATACAATGCCTATGTGATGAGATGAAGTGAGGTGAATGACGTAGGCATTGTGACGTAGGGAATTTTCCATTTAGTATTTTTGGACTGCGGTTGACCGTGGGTAACTGAAACCGCGGATAAAGGGGGACTACTGTACCTGATTCCTGACTTTTACATATACTTAAAAGAAAGGTCCTACTGCTAGTGGGTCACTTTCTGTCCCAAAAGTAACAAGCTACTTATTAATAAGTTAATATACTGTCTATGAATTATCAATCTCTAACAAACCTGACTTTTTCTCTTCCAAAAGAAACAATTAGCCAAGATGGAAAGCGTAATGAAACAACGTTCCTAAAAATAATATACGATCAGGTACTTATATGAATGAAAAGATTTGAAAACTATTTACAGATTTGTCTCTGTCGACCTAAAACATATAAAATCTAAGAAACAGTATTTCTAACTAACATATGAAAACGTCTGTCTCAAAACATTTCATTAAGTCTGACAGTAAATCTGCCACAAATTCAATTGGCCTATTCCCAGCAAGGAATCCACAGGCTTCCTCTTCTTTAAGAATGTCAACCATTTTGCCTTTTCTTTTTCTACGATTCAATTCTTTTTTTTTTTTTTTTTTTTAAAGATTTTATTTATTTTATTTTTTCCCCCCAAAGCCCCAGCAGATAGTTGTATGTCATAGCTGCACATCCTTCTAGTTGCGGCATGTGGGACTCGGCCTCAGGATGGACGGAGAAGTGGCGCCTCGATGCGCACCCGGGATCCGAACCCCGGGCCGCCAGCATTGCAGCGCGCGCACTTAACCACCAAGCCACAGGGCCGGCCCTACGATTCAATTCTGATGCATTAAGAAGCTAAACCAGCCCACACTATCAGCAATTCCTCTCACGCTGCGGCTGAGACCCCGGCAGAACTGACCCCGCTCGGAACACAATGCCTAGATCCCATTTCCCTGGCTCGGTTTAGCTGGTCCGGAGTCGCCACATCACCAGCTGGGCGGTGGCAGGACTTCGCCAGAACTCTCTCCTTCCCAATTCTCCACGCGCCACACCACTGGAGGCGCTCTCCCTTCACTGCAGCTGGGTCATTGTGGACATTTTCCACTGGGCCAGCTCCCCGCCAGCGCAACAGGAGCGGGAGGGAGATGAAGCGCATAGGGGCCACCCAAGCCAGGGAGCGGGTAAGGAGGGGGACCAGGGCTGAATGCGGGCAAACAGACTAGCAGCGAAACTGCGCCTTTTCCCCGGGGCCAACCCAGACCGGTGGACGAAAGATTAGGCCGCCCAGGCCTTTCCAACCTCACGCCGGAACCAAGCCAGCGCAATGAATCTACAACCCTAGTTCCTCGATACACACCCGGCTCCGACTAGGGCTGGGTGCCTGACTTCCGGAACGCAGTGGAACGGGGAGCAGAGGGAAGAACCTGGGGGACGGCGGGGCGCACGTGCTCCCGATACCGAGACAGACGATAGAACCAGCCCGGGCTTCCTCGGCCGCCCCACCCTGCTCCACGCGGTTCCCACCACGGGGGGCGCCTCCGCCCCGAGGTCCGCAGACAAAGCCCCCTCGGAACCAAGGGGAGGGCTCGCCCCGAGGCATCTGGGAAGGCACACAAAAGAGGGAGGGGCGCGAGGGGCGGCGCGGAGCGGGAGGGCGCGGCACTCACCCACTGAGCCTGAGGAGCCCCTGCGCTTGGGCGCGGCCGGGGTGGAGGGGGGCGCGGCAGGGGTCGGCACGGGCGGGGTCCACGCGGGCTGGGCTTGGGGACTCACGCCGGACGGGGGAGGCGGGGGAGGCCTGGCCGGAGGCTCGTCGTCCTCGGGGAGCTTGGAGGGCAAGGATGCGGCAGCGGAGGGCAGGGATGACGCGGACACCGCCGACGACGCGGGGCTCGGGTCCCAAGACGGCGCCCGCTCCGGGGCGGCGGGGGGCGCGGCCGGCAGGGGCCCCCGGGGCGCCGGGGGCACGAAGTCATTGCCGAAGTCCAACAGGGGCGCGCCGGGGCCGGGGGCGGGGGCGGTGGGCAGTGGGGCCGCCGACAGCCCGGCGGCGGGCTTCCTCTCCAGCACCTCCAGCTCTTCCAGGTCTTCGTCCTCGTCCTCGTCTTCCTCCTCCTCCTCTTCCTCCTCGTCCTCGGGCTCCCTCACGAACTGGTACTTGAACGGAGGCTGAGGCCGGGGCGGGCTGTCCGAGGACGAGGAGACCAGAGGCGACTGGTCCATGTCTTCCATGGCCGGCGGGTCGGGGATGATGCTGCAGCAGCTGCCGCCGCCGGGACGCTTCTCCTCAGAGCCGCGGGCGGTTGTGGGGGTTGAGGAGGACTGAGAGGGGCAGGGCTGAATGAGCCGAGAGACCTGCAGTGGCGACGGCCCCCGGAACAATGAGACTGCTCCTCCTGCCTCCGCGCCCGTGATGCGCCACCCGCCCCGTCCCCAGTTGCCGCCGCCGCCGCCCAGACGAGCGAAGGAGAGAGGCCAGCAGACTCTCCGCCCAGTTTGGCGTGACTCACCCTCCCCGGCAGGGAGAGGCAGGGACTGGCGCGGGAGGGAGGAAGCCAATCGGCTACGGGATAGAGACGATGGGCAACAAGCCGGCCCAACGGAAAGGAAAAAAGAGGAAGGTGGGTGGGGCTTATCACACTTCCTCTCTCTTACCAGCTGGGGTGGGCTCGATGGGCGGAGTTTGGAACTGGGAGCCCCACCAGGCTGGGGTCTTGGCTTTGCCTACAGCTGGAGGTCAGTCTGTAGTTAGGGTACTGCGAAAGCCAGCCAGCTGACTGCCCTGAGGGGTCGGAGAGCTTCCTGGCGCGCCACCGGAAGGGCGTTATCTTGGGGGACTGGGAGTGGAAACTTCCCTCCCAGGAAAGGGAAGAACCAGAGTGGAGAAAGGTACTAACTAACGGGACTGTGGAGTAGGCCCTAAGGATTGAAGTATACATTAAATTTTAAAAGATTTTGAAATAAAAGATATTTTTTCAAACAGATTTTCAAACCACCTCATCACTATTACCATTACCACCTTAAAAGAAAAAATAATGTTTTTTGACAGTTTTGAGATCACTCCCAGTCTATACTGCAGACCCTGGATAAAGTAGGCAAAACAGAGCTGGACTAGACGATCCGGGGTCTGGAGCAGACCGTTTGAAAATCCGCTCATCTCCTCAGGAGAGTTTTGGGATCTGCCCGCTGCTGGACTCGCACATGGTAGGAGGATGAGTCACCCAAAGAGAAAGGGAGGGGAAAGAGGAAAGTGGAAACAGAACCAAGCCTTGGAAGGCATATTTGGTTCCCGTTACATTTCAGTCACCTTAGGCTCATGAGTCAACATTTCAGATGATTCAGGCTTTCTGGGAGTCAGGAAGCCCAATACTCATTTCTTTGATATACCAGAATGAGCATGATCCCCATTCCACTTTTTCCAAAACTGGAGAGAGAGTTTAAAGAAAGTGGTTGCAGAACATTTAAGTATCAGCATCCAGAGGTTTTTTTTTTTTTTTTTAAAGATTTTATTTATTTATTTATTTTTCCCCCCAAAGCCCCAGCAGATTGTTGTATGTCATAGCTGCACATCCTTCTAGTTGCTGTATGTGGGACGCGGCCTCAGCATGGCCGGAGAAGCGGTGAGTCGGTGCGCGCCTGGGATCCGAACCCAGGCCGCCAGCAGCGGAGCACGCGCACTTAACCGCTGAGCCACGGGGCCGGCCCCATCCAGAGGTTTAGAGAGCTCTTTTATCTTTCTGATATACCTTCCAAAAATATTCGCTGCATGTCTAATCTGGAGGCTGTGAAGAAAGGAGGATAACCTGCTTTCAAGTTGCTCGCAGTCTAGGCCTGCACTGTCACTATCCAAGACCTTAGTCACTGGCTACTTGTGGCTGTTGAGCACTTGAAACGTGACTGCTCTGAAATGAGATGTGCTGTAAGTTTAACATGCACACGTGGTTTTGACAGTAACAGAAAAATTAAATATCTCAATTTTTATATTGGTTATGCATTGGAATTGATAATATCTTGGATATATTGGGATAAATATATTACTAAATTAATTTCACTTTTTACTTTGTTAATGCAGCTTCTAGAAAAATTTAAATACATATATGGCTCACATTATATTTCTATTGGACAGTGCTAGTTTAATGATTAAGAATTTTTGATTGCCATGAGGGGAATCACTGATTATTTAAGCAAATTCTTATCTCCAACTGATTAATATTACCCTAGGCTTAATTTGAGCATTAACAAGGAAAGGGAGGGGCTGGAGGAGGGAGGAAGGATGAATAGGCAGAACACAGGAGATTTTTAGGGCAGTGACACTATGCTGTATGATACTGTGGTGATGAATACATAACATTATGCATTTGGCAAAACTCATAGAACCGTGTGACACAGAATGAACCCTAATGTAAAATGTGGACTTTGGGGTAAATAATATATCAATATTAGTTCATCAACTGTAACAAGTGTACCACACCAATGCAAGATGTTAGTAATAGGGGAAACTGGTTAGGGGGTGAGCATGGGAGTGTATGAAAACTCTCTCTTCTGTTCAGTTTTTCCGTAAATGTAAAACTAGTCTAAGAAATAAAGATTTTTTTTAAAAAACAGAAAATTTTTATTTCTAAAAAATGGTTGTGAATTGCTTTGAGCTTGTTTGGTTTTATTTATTTATTTGTTTATTTATTTATTTTGAAGGGTTAGAAAGAGTAGGAAGAGAGAAGAATTAGTGTAGAATTTGGGGGCAGGAGGTTTAATGCCAAACTAAAAATTTTAAAACAGATTCCTACAATGATAATTAAAATAGTCATATTTTTAAGTATTTGTCAAATATTTGTCAAAAATTATCAAAAATGTATGTGATTTCCAACAAAGTGTATACACATACAAAAATATACTGGCAAAATTTTATGGTATGAACTTTTTCTATTAAGTCACAATTTGGCTATCAGCAGTTCAATCTTCCCCTTACTGGCTTTTCCACTGTGGTTGTTTTGAAACTCCTCAGTGGACAATTTCACAGGATTTTCATATATTATTTGTCAGTTGCTTATACGATATGTCTGCATCCATATATCTGTGTACCTGCTATTACTAAAATAGTGACAAGGGAATATCTTTATTAAAAGTGTCATAAAAGAATGATTACAGAAAAGTGGTAGATTTACAATTTAACAGTAAATAACAGTAAATATTGAGGCAATAATATAAGTACGGTCCTCTGTTGCAGAAGAAAAATAAGAATTTTATATTATTGATCTAGCGACTTCTAAAAAATTAAGTGTTTGATGAATGAAAAGGAAAGAGTTTACCCAGCGTTCATAGAATGGTCAACAAAGCATAAGGAAAGGAGAATGTCGCTGCTATACCAAAATTAAAAGTAGAGTTAGTTACACATTAGTGTAACTAGATGTAAGAATCACTTTCACTAATAAGAAAATTCTGGTTGATATTTGAAATGGCTAAAGGAAGAATATAAATTGTGGATCATATTAATAGTTAGAAATTAATTATTCCATGAATTATCTTTGAAATTATCTTACCAGATGTAGAAGATTCAAGTTTCCAGATACCATGGGTTAGTAACTTCTGTCTTAGAATGCTGCAAGAGGTCCATTCAGCCTGATGGAATCAGAGAATCTCGGAGTCAGAAGGACTCTGGGAGGTCAGCTTGACCAGTCTCCCTCCCATTACAAGAATTCCCTACAGAAGGTTTTTTAAAGTTGAGCATCTGTGGTAGATTAAAAATGGTCACAAACTCTTTGCAACAACTCCCATCAAGAGGTTGGGTCAGTTTCCCTACGTCTTCTGAGCTGGCCTTGTAACTTTCTTGACCAATAGAATGCCCTAGAAATGAGTTCCAAGCCTAACCAGCAGAGGCATGACAGCTTCCACTCTCACTCTTGGAATGCTGAGGCCCACGACGCGAGACACATGGAGAGAGAGACCTCGCTGTCCCAGCCGTAGAGCTGATGTCCCAGAAATGTGAGACCATCTCAGACTGTCCAGCCAACCCACAGAATCATGAAAAATAATGAATCATTGTTGTTTTAAACTACTACCTTTTGGGATGGTTCATTACACAGCAAAAGCTAATGGAAACATCATCCCTTTTGTGCTTCTATTTTGTGCCTTATTCATTCATACACGAGATATTTATTGGGTATTTACTCTGTACGAAGCACTGTGCAAGATTTAGGAATACAGCACTGAACAAATCAGACACAAATGTGCTTGAACATTTTCAGTAAAGGGAGACTCACTACTTAGGCAAATAGCCCATTCCATTTCTATAGTAGTATGCCTTATTGCAGAATGCTGAGTTGACGCCTAATCTGGTATACAGAGAACAGGTTAATTATCCTTGCATCATGTATGTCCCCTGAAAGAGTTAAAATGCGTAGCATGGATATACTCTTGCCTGCATATTGCAGGATGCAGACTTGAGGGTGGGTTCAGCAACCATAGGAGAAAGATGAGAGGCAGGTTCCTGACAACCCTGTTTCAAAAGCTGTGCACCACAGCTTTTTTGCCCACTGAAAATGACTTGCTTGTGTTCAATAGCACCACTGAATTACATTCAACCTCTGTATTCAAAAAAGATTGAAGCATCCTTTTGGAACTCATAATGGCTATGTCATTATCCCTACCATCTTGCTGGGATTTTAGATTTCATGAAATGTACCTTTTTGTGAAATGCATTCCTGGTTCTGGTTAATATCTTGACTTATACTAAGTTTATTCCGTAATAAAATGTAAAGAAATAAATGAATACATAAGATCAACATCTTCAGCCATGCTAGTTATGCATTGACAATTAGCGCTGGACCTAAAATTAAAAATTTAAGTTCCAAAGAGAAATCACATAATAGACAAGTGAAAGTCATTATTAAAATTGAACCTCATCCTTCTCCTTTAACTTTCTTGGGTCCTCTGCATTAATACTGCATTTCCTTAGGCTAGTTCAATATGCATTATTTCTCTGGTGAAATTTATTTTGATCTAGCAGAAAAACTATTTTTGGTCCAGCAGAAAATTAATTTTTATCTAGCAGCACAAATCCAAGCAAAGAAATTCCTAAACCTATCTTAGACAAATAAAAAATCTGTCCTCATGAGAAAAAAGAACTACAGAGAAGAGTTCACAAAATTATCTGAGTTATAAATAACAGATTCCAGGATATAACCCACTCTTTCTAATACCCAAAGATTGAAGTATAAATTTTGTTGTTTTATCATCTATGGAAATAGAAATCAGGTGGTCACTATCTTTAGAATAAACACTATTTATTCAACTAAAATCTATTGAGCATCTAGACCCTGGTGATAAAGAGTAAATAAAACACATTTCCTAATGTCAAGGAACATAGCGTCTAGTTTACATAAGAATATATAGGTATATATACATATATGTGTGTGTATATACGTACGTATGTGTATGAATATATATACTGTATGTATATGATATATATAGAGAGCGAGACAGACAGACATAGACATATTCCAGCAGGATTTTGAGAAGTCTTCATATAATAAGTTAATATTTAATCTTTTAAGATAGAGAAAGATAGACAGGGATCTAAGGAAGAGGAAATAGCACCTTCAAAGTCAAGGAGGAGTGAAACTCCAACACAGATTCAAGGCATAGAGAGGTCTCTAGTATAGCTAGAGAAGTGGAAGGTGATTGAGGTTAAAACCAGAAAAATAAGCTAAGTACGGACTGTGAAGGATCTTCAATGTTACGCTAAAGAGTGGAGGCATTATTCTCTAAATAGAGAGCTATTAAAGGTCTTTAAGAAGGATGGTGGGATGATCCGATTGCTAATTTACAAAAATAACACTGATAGAGGATGGATTATGGGTGCTAGAGTAAGGAAACAGAATATTATAATATTTCAGGTAATCTTTGCCCAATAACTTTATTATAGCTACTGTGGTTTAAGTGAAACATAATTACTACTTGTAGTCCAGGCAAAAGTTGATGAGAGCCTAAACTAATAGCATAGGAGATAGGAGAAGATACATTTGAAAAACATTTAAGTTGAATTCATAGAATTTGGTGGCTAACAGTATGGAGGGGCTGATGGAAAAGAAGAAAGAAAAGCTGATTCTAAGCTTTAAGGTTAGGTGACAAGGTAAATGGGTGCTGCCGTTATCAAAGAAAAGAAGTCAGGAGAGGAGCACAGAATGGGTGAGTAATGCTAGGGAGAATATAATGACCTAAGTTTTTAGATACATTGAACTTGAGTTGCCTGCAGAGCATTTGAGTAGAGATAATCAGAAGGCAGAAGCAAAACTAGGGCTGGAGCTTAGATCTAGTCTGGAGAGCAGATACCTAAACCTGTTGGTTAGGTTTCATGGGTAAAGGTTTGAGGAAAAATGGTGGGGTACGGAGAGAGGATGGCCAAGCAGGGTGACGGATACTGTCTGCTACCCATGGGAGAAAAAGGCCTTGAATAGAGCCCTGGGAAACATCAACACGAAACATCTCTGGACGTACTTGAACAACATTATTTCCATTTAACCTTTACTTTTCCCAGGGAAAACAACTTAAAAAAGAAACAACTCACTTTTGCTTTTCTTCATAGGTCCAGTTCTTTAGTTTTTAAATGGGTGCTCATTTTATCTTCTCCATTCACCTTAAATATTAAACTCAGAACTCAAAATAGTATTCCAGTAAATGCTTAGTATAATTATATTTAGCACTAAGTAATCTATAGGTACAGGGACAGCACCAACAATTTAAACCACAGATAATCCTTAAACCTTCATTAAGCTGGTAGCTTCAGCCTCTTAGCCAATAACAAGTAGTAGAATTGCCTGGTAGACTTTTTCCTCTTCCTGTAACTAACCATCCACTAATGAAGATGCTAAAGAGAAAGAAATGGCTGAAAGAAAAGCAGTAAGAGATTAAGCAAGCTCCATTAAATTACAAAATTAACTAGATAATAAATTATTCTTTTATATACTACTTGTATTTATGAGGTATAGTATTTTTTTTTTTTTTTTTGATGAGGGAGACTGGCCATGAGCTAATATCCATTGCCAATCCTCCTATTTTTGCTGAGGAAGATTGGCCCTGAGCTAACATCTGTGCCCATCTTCCTCTATTTTGTATATGGAATGCCGCCACAGCATGGCTTAATGAGCAATGTGTAGGTCCACGCCAGGGATCCAAACCTGCAAACCCCAGGCCGCTGAAGTGGAGAGCTCAAACGTAACGACTACGCCACCAGACCAGCCCCCCAAGGTATAGGATTTTTTTTAAAAAATCAACAGATCTATATTACTCATACTCAACTTGTTTTCTACTTTCCAGAGAACCCAGGAACACATTCATCACCCGAAATGCTGTAGTGTATTGCTCTGCCTGTGTCTTTTTTGAAACTCATTTTCCTTTTGTTACTACAAACTTGTTGTGATCTAGCATTTCCATTTTATCTGAGTTTTATTTATTGTCCTGAGTGGAAATTTTTTCTGTCAAGTGGTAAAAGAAATGTTGTAAATCTTTTACAAATGATAAATGCTATTTACTCTAATGAGTTAAATATGGCGTCTTATCTGTTCATTTCCTCTTCCTCCCAAAACCCCATTAAAATGTCAGTACAGCAATAAAAATGGTATTAACCAACAAGGACAAAGAAAATAAGAGAGGAGACAACAGTGGATAAAATATTTCAACACATTTTTGGAAGACGAAAAGCAGAGGAGCAGTTACTGACTTAGAAGACTGTATGACGTTACAACCTAAATACCTCTCAAGGGGCAGTATCAACTAGACGCAAGTCATTTTGTGCCACAGAACACTTGAGAGACTCAGCCCTTGGAGGTGCCAGATTGAAAACAAGTGGATTAAGTAAAAGAGAAACCTTGGCCCCCATGTTCCCTCCCTGCTCCCAGAAAGTCTACCACAAGGCTTAAACATATCTCTGCTGCCCCATCATTACTGCTTCCCCAGCCCATGCTGTTCCCTACACCTCATTCTCCCACAGACAGGAAATTGGAGACTTCTTTTGTGCAGAAACAAAATGGTTGCAGTGAAAATTCCTCAAAGTATTGGCATTTGGAGTACCCCAGTAAAAAGACCTGATCAGTCTCACCTACCCCCTTTTCCCCACAGAGCTTCCAGTCCATTTTTTAGTACTTTGCTTTTAAACATAAAACAGAACACAAGAACCACCAGACACTTGACAAAAGCCCTGAATGAAAGCTAAAAATGAAAACAAACAGAAAAAGAAACTTGAGGGAACAGAGACATATAGAGAACAGAAGAAAATATCAAAGAAATTATAATATTTAGAGAGAGATAAAAGAAGATATCACTCCATAAAACAAAAACAGAAACGATAAAAATTGAAAAAAATCAGAGAACATGAGAGTTCATAAATTAAAACCAATTGTATGTTCATAGCAGCATTATTCACAACAGCCAAAAGGTAGAAACAACCCAAATGTCTATTAATGGATGAATGGAAAAACAAAATGTGATACACACATACAATGAAATATTATTCAGCCTTAAAAAGGAATAAAATTCTGATACGTGCTACGACATGGTTGAACCTTGAAGATGTTACACTAAGTGAAATAAGCCAGACACAACAGGACAAATATTGTATGATTCCACTTATATGAGGTGCCTAGAATAGTCAAATACTACATAGAGACAGAAAGTAGAACAGTGGGTACTAGGGGCTAGGGGAAGGTGGAAATGGGGAATTAATGTTGAATGAGTACAGAGTTTCAGTATGGGATGATGAAGAAGTTCTGGAGATGGATAGTGCTGATGGTTGCACAAAAATGTGAATGTACTTAATGCCACTGAACTGTGCGCTTAATGGTTTAAATGAATAAAGTACATTTAATGTATATTTTTCCACACTAAAAACTTTTTAATTGCACTTTTTAAAAATTATTAGAAGTGTTGGAAGATAAATTTGAAAAATCTCCCAGGAAATACAAAAAACAAACAAAAAGATGTATTAGCAACAAACAAGTGGAAGTTTAAGGTTTTTTCTTTCTTTCTTTTTTTTTAAAGCAATACCATTTACAATAGCATCAGAAAACATGAAATATTTAAGGGTGGGTTTAACAAAATATGGCCAAGACCATTGCACTGCAAACATTGCTGAGAGAAATAAACTAGAAGAACTTCAACTTGATTTCAAGATTTATAATAAAGCTACAATAATTAAGCCAGTGTAGTATTGGCATTAAGATAGACAAAGAGATCAGAGGAACAGGATAGAGAGTCCAGAAATAGACTCATAGATCCACATATAGTCAATTAATTTCTGACAAAGGTGCCAGAGTATTTCAATAGGGAAAGAATAGTCATTCCAACAAATGGTGCTGGATGATTGGACATCCATATACCAAAAAACCCCAAAAAAACCTTTAATCCTTATCTCACATCATATTCAAAAAAACTAACTCAAAATGAATCTGGGCCTAAATAGAACAGCCAAAACTAAAATTTCTTGAAGAAAACTTAGAACAAAGTCTAGGCAAGGATATATAATGAATGCTGTTGCAAGAGTAAAAGGGTACAACCACTTTGGAAAATCATTTGGTAATTTCTTATAAAGTTAAACATATCTAACAATATGACCCAGCAATTTCACTCCTAAGTATTTATCCAAAAGAAATGAAAACTGGAAACAACACAAGTGTTCATCAACTGGTGAATGAATAAACATATTGTGGCTTTGGAATCCTCCTCAGCAATGAAAAGGAACACACTATTGATATACACAGCGTGCAAGAAACTCAAAAGGATTATACTAAGTGAAAGAAGCAAGACACAAAAGCCTATATACTATGATTCTGTTTGTGTGACATTCTGAAACAGGTGAAACTACCAGGGGTAGGCGGAGGGAGGGAGTGAGTGCAGGGGGGACCAGGGAACTTCTAGGAGTGACAGTGGTGATGGTTACATGGCTATATACACTGTCAAAAGTCATTGAACTGTATACTTAAAATGATTGAACTTAGGGGCCGGCCCTGTGGCTTAGCAGTTAAGTGTGCGTGCTCCACTACTGGTGGCGTGGGTTCAGATCCTGGGCACGCACCAACGCACCGCTTGTCTGGCCATGCTGAGGCAGCGTCCCACATACAGCAACTAGCAGGATGTGCAACTATGACATACAACTATCTACTGGGGCTTCGGGGAGAAAAAGGTGAAAAAAAGGAGGAGTATTAGCAATAGATGTTAGCTCAGGGCCGGTCTTCCTCAGCAAAAGGAGGAGGATTGGCATGGATGTTAGCTCAGGGCTGATCTTCCTCAGCAAAAAAAAAAAAAAAAATCTTGAAAAAGAAAATGAACTTAATACAAAGCTGATTTTTTTTAAAAAAAGACAGAGAGATGTAATTTATAAGACAAAGATTAAAAAGTTAGAAGCTCAGTTTGAGAGGCCTCTGAAATCACTAATAAGAGATCCAGAAAGAGAGAACAGAGAAAACAGTACTTTTCCTATTAATCTAATTTGTCCTCTAGAAAGATGAACTTGCAGTATGGTGCTTCATGCTCCATGACACAGCATTATTTAAGAGTTTACATTTTAACTTAGCCCAATAAATGTGTGCAGATTTTCCGGGTGTCAAGAAATGTTTTAAGACTGTTGATTAAACAATTCTCCTTCTCTAAATCACCCTCTATCTCTATGAAATTGATAGTGCTGTAAATAAAATCGAAGTCTGGCTTAAGCTGTTGTTTAGATCTTAGAATTGGGGCTAGTTGCTGTTTTCAGGTGACTATGTACTGTGCAATTTTTTAAAAAGAATCTATTATTTAAAATGAATATTTCTTAAGCATATTGTACTTTCATTGCTGTACCTCTGAAACCCAGCCATTCATCTTTTATTAACAGCTTTATTAAGATGTAATTTACATACCATACAATTAATGCGTTTTAAGTGTACAATTCAATGCCAGCCATCCTCACCTTTTGTACAAGTTTTGAATAAAATATGGAAGAAAAGCCAATGTGAGTCAGTAGAGCAAGATGCTACATCCAATTTTACCAATTTTACCTAGCCCCAGCTAGGTGACCCTCAGGAATCTCTGGGCCTCAATATCCTCAATGTAAATCAGGCGGTTAACCCAGAGGACTGCTCAGTCCCTAGCTCTGATCTACGTTCAAGATCAATTTTTTATTGTTGTTTTTTTTAACCTTTCATTTCTCTTCAGCACCAACACCAAATATTGGGATAAGCATCTCAGAAAGATTATTTTACAGTAGGACAGTTGCAGCAATGTTCTGGATTAAAGATGGTGCTGGCAGATTTATTACAGCATTTGGAAGCCTTTATAAATGTAATGAGATTCTTTAGAGCCTTTCTTCAAAGATGACAGTTTCCTTTTATACATTTCAAAGTAAGAAAAGAAAGAGAAAGAGGAGCGTCACAGTGTGTTTAACTTGGATGAGCTTTTCTCTATCTTTCTTATTTCTAAAAGCAAATATGAAAACTATGTAGAAAGCTGAATAGACTTGGAAATATATTCAAGAAAACCATATTAAAGTCAATGATTCAGCCAAATATCTAAATCAAAGATACAAAAAATATTGCCTGCAGAGCTTTTGTTGAAGTAAAAAAGAGTTCCCATAAAGGCCTGGTTGACGTGCAAAATTTTATCACCACAGATTTTAATAGTATATTATTTCATTTGTTTCTTTTCTCTATTTCAAATAACAGAATCGATGTTACATTTTTATTTATTTTTTATTTCCTTGACGTTACATTTTTAAATGGATATGCTGATATTCCTAAAAAACTAACATGGGATCTCTTAGTAAGTAATCGGGTATTGTTATGGGCTGAATTGTATCCTCCAAAAAAATATGTTGAAGTCCTAACTGCCAGTACCTCAGAATGACCTTATTTGGAAATAGGGTCAT
This sequence comes from Ceratotherium simum simum, assembly GCF_057802395.1. Lineage (NCBI taxonomy): Eukaryota > Metazoa > Chordata > Mammalia > Perissodactyla > Rhinocerotidae > Ceratotherium > Ceratotherium simum. The sequence continues at coordinate 29,212,363 of NC_141910.1, read as the reverse complement.
TGCAGATGTAGTTAGCTAAGATGAGGTCATACTGAAGTAGGATGGTCCTTTAATCCAATATGACTGGTGTCCTTCTAAGAAAAGTAGAAGACAGAGACACATGGGGAAGATGGCCATGTGAAGACAGAGGTAGAAATAAGAGCAATGCTACCACAAGCCAAGGAATACCTGGGGCTTCTAGAAGCTGGAAGAGGCAAGAATGGATCCTAGAAGCTTTGGAGGAAGCATGGCCCTGTCAATACCTTGATTCCCTATATCTAGCCTCCAAAAGTGTGAAAGAACAAATTTCTGTTTTAAACCACCCAGTTTGTAGTACTTTGTTAACAGCAGCCATAGGAAACATACAAACATGCAAACATACAGCCAAATGTTACTCATACACGCACGTGCGCGCGCGCGCACACACACACACACACACACAAACACACACACACACAATCCCCCATGGAAAAAGAACCCTGGTTTCAATCAAATTATTAGATTTCTAAAAATCTAATATAATCATCAAATTTGGGGATGTAGCCTTGAGTAATTAATTATAGTAATTCATGATGCCTTATAACATTTACACAATCTCTTTAAGACATTGCATTTCTAATTTTTTTGTAGTGTGAGATAACTAAGCTGAAAAGAAAAGGCCTATATTTCCAAGGGAGAAATAATGCAACATCTTTGAGAGAGGCAAGACAGCCTACTCAAAGGATAAAAACTCAAAGTAAAACAGCTACAAGAGAACTGTTTCTAAGCAGCCAACTTACAGTATGTGTTATTGCTAAACCATTTGAGTCTCAAAAGAAGAATTTGACAGCAGTAATAATTTATTTCATAATTTTATGATGAAACCTTAGATGGAAATTTTTCATAGGACAACTTTAAATATGAAAACACTGAGCAAGGATGTGATACACAATTTTTTTCATGTCCATTGATACTAGATTTAGTATCTATATGTGATTCCTTTTTTCAATTTAAAAATGAAAAACTAAAGAAAAATTTAAAACTTCATTGAAAGATATTATAAAGACAAATGTAAAGAGATAAGAAGAATCAGTATCATACAGGATGCAATCAGTCCCAAATTGATTAGTATGGTGAACAGAGTTCAAAATTGCAAGACTTTTACATGAAACTTGACAAGGTGCTTCTAAAATTTACCTAGAACAAATAGCTCAGATAGCAAAGACTCCTTCAACTCCCTTCCCCTATCTAGCTTGGTGAAACCGCAACCCCAGTTAAATCCAATTCTGCTTTCTCTATTCTTGCACCATCATAGCTGAATGTGGCTAGAGGAAAACACACAGCTATGCTGACCAGTCTGACTTCGCATTCATCATCACTAATCTCAAGTGTATCCTAATGCTGTGGATCACACCGTGTATATGACTTTATCAGAAATGTCCCTGAGAAAATTTTTAGGGAGTCATGAGACCCACAGGGTCTTAAGATTCGAGCTTGGCATTCCTGCCTGTTGTCTTTACAGGGTCGTACTGATTCTTCAAAGCTTTGCAAACAGTTCGTAATCATTCTCCATGTTTAGACCAAAGCCTCTCCAAAGCAATAACCCATCTTGTTCTATTCCCCTCTCAAGTCTCACCCAAGCTTAGTTATGAATTTTACTTTCATCTCTTTTGACACTTCCAAGCAGAGCTCCGCTGTTAATCCAGCAGGGATGACCACCACCCAGGAGGATAGGAGCGTTCAAATGAGCAATACTACTACTACTACTAAAAACTTGGAAGAGACAATATTATGTCAATTTGTAGTTACAATTCTCTTAAATAATTTTTTATTCACAAATAGTTTCCAAATGTAAAGCTTGTGAGAAACATGGCATTTACCAAGGATAAGCCCTAAAAAAAATGACGGGAGAGGTTAATGACAACCAGGTCCACCAGACCAGTTCAGACATGTTTAGCTTTGCAGCCTCGCAAATGAACTGTATCAGCAGATTTGTCAATCCTGTTAAATATGCCAGCAGCATATATTCCAAAACATGTTAAACAGTTTAATAGTAACCATTTTGAAGAACAGTCTTCACTTTGAGATAGTGAATGTAGGGATTAAAAGCACAGATTATACAGTCAAACTTCTTAGGTTTAAATCCTGACACTACCACTTACTAGGTTTGTGATTTTGAGCAATTATTTTCTATATGCCTCATTCCTCATCTGTAAAATGGGGTTAATGATAGTAGTCACCTCATAGGGTGGTTTCAAGGATTAGTTGAATAATCATAAAATACTTAAGAAGAGTGCCTGGCACACAGAAGTACACTATACAGGTTAGTTTTTATTTATAAACATTATTGAGGATATTTTATGCAGTGAAATAAGAATTTTAGACAGCACTAATCCTGGAAAGTTCTAAGAAGGTACTGCTACACTGGAAGGAAGGAAAGAAGGAAGGAAGGAGGGAGGGAGGGAAGGAAACAGGAAGGGCAGGAAGGAAGGAAGCACATAAAGAAGGAAAGGAAGGTAGGAAGGAAGGAAGGAAAGAAAGAAGGAAAGAAAGAAGGAAGATTGCTAATATTCTGTCTGGAAAATCTCACCTAAAGAGACAATGTCCCTTTTGCTTTTCTCAAATAGCTTCTACTAACACCATCCTCAGCTCACAAATAAGAAAAGTACTAGTAAGACATAACATCCACGAAGTTTATTTAGCACCATCATGACATGTAAATACATTAGATGCCAATATATGACAACTGGACTGAAGATAAATTTACATACTTGAAATGACTAAATAACCAAACAGTAGTATTAAATATCTTAGAGTGTAGCATAGAAAAGGAGTGTTTAAAAGTCAGAAAGGGAAGAGGTCGATGGGTCTGATATAATTTGAGGGGATTTTTGGAGGAGCTGAGAATTGACCTCAGTCTCAAAATATTAGTAGGATTTGGGGACATAGAAGGTATAGAAAACAGAGCATAGACATAGTATAGAGAAGAGCAAAGCATGTATGGGAAGCATAAGGATGCAGGTCTAGCTGGATCAAGAGTTTGCATTAGCAAATTGGGTATGGGAAGCACCTTGCACAGAGTCTGGGACTAGGGTACTCAATTAATAGTAATTATTATTCCTGTTATTATTATTAGGAGCATGAGATAAGGCCACATGGATAGGGTGAGACCGTATGCTAGATGACCTTGAATGTCAGAGTAGTTAAAAATTCACAAGTCATTGTATGTCTTTGAGCAGGAAAAGAACTTGATTCACAAAACTATTTGGAGCACATAAAGAATGGCTTGGAGAAAGTGAAGAGAGAATGGATGATTAGAGTATTTCAATGGGTTTTTGTAGTACTAATAGTAAAGAGAACTTAAACAAGGGTGGTAGGATGGAAATAAAGGATATATTTGAGGGACTTAAAAAAATGGAGAAACCTCAGGGACTGATTAGTGATATATAGGGGTAAAGGAGAGGGAAGAGTCAGAGAAGATATTTTTTAATTTATTGTATTATTATTATTTACTTATTAAATATCACTAAATTAATCTTCTACTTTATAGATTCTACAAGTGTTGCACTATTAGAATGTTTGTTCTGGGTAAAGGGTAGAAACATTCTCTATGAAGCTTCCCACAGCTCGCACCACACGTAAGCTGAGACGTGACGTAGGAGGGAATCAGGGGTTTCTCCCTAGCCATGAACAGCTTTTAACTGAATGTGTAGGTGGTGATAATGTTAAATGTACCACACAAAATCACAGATTCTTTTTTATTCATAAGGAATCTCTATGGTATATATGCCAGCTACCAGCCACTTTCAGCCTTGTCTATGCTTTTCACAGCTTCTGCTGCGTAGATGCAATTTTAGATGATATTCTTGTAGTAAAATCCAAAACATTCTCTTACTGTGTAAGCACAATTCATGGTAATTGGAGGTTTTCTTTCTCTCTTGATCACATTGGGTCTGCTGCTGCTGAGGCTCAGCAAAGAGAAAAGGGAAAATAAAGTGGTGCTTGTTGGTTGCTAAGAAAAATGGGAAAAAAATCACAGAAATGACAGAAAGTTTTAGAAATCATGTCTACAGTCAAGGGGTACTTGGTCAATCATAGGATAGCTCAGTTAGTCGTCCTTGGCACATTGCAGAGTCAAAAATGCAATACTGGTCTAAGTTTTGGTTTTCAGAAGGTAGTGTAATATGTAAATAATGTGGGATAAGGAGCCAGAAAACATGGGTTCTGACACCAGATCTATCTCTAACTACAGAGATGACCTTGAGGAAGTCAATTAATCTTTTTTTACCCAGTCTGCAGCAAGTTATTGTTTGGGGAATTAATAAAATTTTGTTTTCAAAGCTCTTTGTAAATGTAAAGCACCACAGAAAAGTAAGGTATTGTTGGGATTTTTTACTTTTGTTTTACCTGTGTTGATCCTGATTCCCCAAGGACAAGATCTACAATTTAGGCTTAATTGGTTTTCTTTTTCTTTCTTTTTTAAATACTTAATACATATAGTAAAAATTTAATTATTACTTTTTGATTAAAAATGCAGGCAAGGGGAAAACTCTCTTGGAATGTGGTTGGCTAATCAGTAGGAGCTATAGTCAGCAAATGGGTATCTTGCTATCTTACCATAGCAGTAGTAGGAGAAAGAGAGAAGGTGTGGAGTGAGGAGGAGAAAAAAATAGTTGCTTGAATTTCTAAAAATCTCTTGAAAAACACACAGAATTAAATTTTTTATATTTGGTTATTTTTCTTTTATTACAAAAAGCCAGTTCAATGTCCTGTACTCCAAAAAGAATGACTATGGGGCAATAAAATTAATAACAGTATCCTGCTAACTATTATTTTACCATTTTAATGTTTTCTACCTTTTATTTTTTGAAGTTTCAGGTTTTGGGGTTTTTTTGTGTGTGTGTGTGAGGAAGATTAGCCCTGAGCTAACATCTGTTGCCAATCCTCCTCTTTTTGCTGAGGAAGATTGGCCCTGGGCTAACATCTGTACCCATCTTCTTCTATTTTACGTGGGACCGCTGCCACAGCATGACTTGACGAGCGGTGCATATGTCCGTGCCCAGGATCCGAACCTGCAAACCCCCGGCTGCTGAAGGGGAGCATACGAACTTAACCACTATGCCACCAGGCCAGCTCCTTCAGGTTTTTAAAATCTTTTTAGTTAAACTTAAAGCACATGGTTGTTATGTTTCAGTTGCACCAATTTTTCAAGTACAATGATCTCTTAAGCGATGTCTGCTGAATTTTCAGTGTTAGTGGAAGTCATGGGTAATTTCTGCCTTCCTTTCCCATCTCCATTTATTCCTTCATTTAACAAATATAGATGGAGTGCCTACTCCGTAATGGACACTGTCTTAAGCACTGGTTATGGAGTGGGAAGTGAAATAGGCACAGTCCCTGCCCTCATGCAGCTCCTAATCTGGTGGTGGAGTATGCCAAAGACTTCTTGTTGGCCCCCAATATCCATTATCCCCCTCTTTAGAAATAGACCCCCCCAGTTTGTTATGCTGAAGAATTTTAAGTAAATAACACTCATCATTCTTCCCCTAAATTTTAGTATGCATCTTTAAAAAATAAGAACATTTTCCTACATAGCCAAAATAACATAATCACAACTGAGAATATCAATAATTCCTTAATAGTATATAATATTTTAATACCCCTCCATAATGATATTTCTTCATTTGTCCACCCAATGTCCTCTACAGCTAGCTAGTCCAAACCAGGATCCAGTTGAGGACCATACATCACATCTGGTTGTTCTGTCCCCTCGTCTTCTTAAAATAAATCAGTCCTTATATTCATGATACCAAAATGTTAAAGAGACAGAGGCAGAGACAATTGTCCTATAGAATGTCCCAATTTCTCAATCTGTCTGATTACTTCCTCAGGGTATCATTTAGTTTGTTTCTCTTTTCTTTGTAATTGCTGTAAAACTGGAAGTTATGACAAAAGGCCCAATTAGACTCAAATATTTTTGGCAAGATTACACCATAGATAGTATTGTGTACTTCATATCACATCATATCAGGAGACACAGCATAACTGACTACTCGATTATGGTGACAACAGCCTGACTCCTCCACTATAAAGCTACTTTTTTCCCTTATGGACAAAAAGTACCTGTGTGGAGTTTTTTGGGGTACTTTATGAAGGTCCTTTTCTCATCAGCCATTCACCTTATAGTTTTAACATCAATTGATAATCCTTGCTTGAACCAATAATTTCATTAAGGAACTCACGATTTTTAACTGTGTATGTAACTCCTCACCTTGAATAAAGACCACATTTACCTCCCTGATTCCTGCTGAGTGGAACAAAAGCATGATGGTCAGAGCTTGAGCAACCATTTTGGACTGTGAGGTAGAAGCCACATGCTGTATTTGGTGGAGCAGCTAGAGAAAAGGAACCTAGGTCTCTTGTGCTATCATGCTAACCTTGATCTACCTACCTCTAAACTTTGTTTATATGAGAGAAAAAAAGAATGACTACTTTTTCTGGCCACTGTATTTTTGGTTTTCAGCAGTTGAACCAAATCCTAACTGATACAACAAAGAAGATAAATAAGAAAACAAATATATATTTACAATTTTTGATAAATGCTATTAAAAAATAGAGTAGAGGAATAGAAGATAGTGGGCTCCTTAGATTGGGTGATGAGGGAAGGCCACTCCAAGGAGATTACAATTGAGAGTGGAGTGCTGAGAAGGAACAAACCATGTGAGGTGGTAGGGAGTATCCTAAGCAGAGGAAACTGCATGTGGAAAGTGACGAGATGGGAAAGGGCTTGCTTGGCACGTTCAAGGAATTAAAAGGAGGCCATGTGGCTAGAGCTTAATGGCACCAGGTGGGGTGGGACAGGTTAGCAGATGCCACATCATTCTGGGTTAGTCGGCTATGGTAATGAGTTGGATTTTTTTCTAGTATAATGGTAAGAGTTGTAAGCAGGAGAATAACATTGATTCATGTTGTTAAAAATCATTCTGGCTGCTGTGTGGGGAACAGATAGAGGGGGTCAAAAGTGAAAGCACTGTCACCAGAAAGGAGGCTATTGTGGGGTCTCAGCAAGAGAAGAAGGTGGCTTGGACCACCGTGGTTGCGCTGGGGAGGAGGAGGAGAGAACGTATGAGAGATGGTGATGAGGGAGAAATGACAGAACTTGATGGATGGGGTGTAGGAGGAGGGAAGAATCTGAAATAAAGCTCGGGATTCTGGCTTAAGCAACTGCGTGGGTGGATGTGCCTTTTTCTGAAGCGAGAAAGACTCGGAGAGTAACGAGTGGGAAGTGAGGAGAGGAGAGCAGCACAACAGAAACGGATGGGGAGTCAGGATTCCATTTTAGACATGCTGCGTTCAAGGTGTTGAAGCGGAGGTGTCAAGTAGGCGATTTGACATAAACATCTAGAGCATGAGAGCAATGTATGGTTTCTAGTGTTTTAAAAAAATTCCCCATCCATAAATTACCACAGTTGATACTTTATTTTAAAAATATACTTTGGTTACCCGGTAGTTAATCAAAAGAAAGAAACCACACTAATAAACCTATTCCCAGTAATATTAAATTTATTAATAATAATGGTTTCAAGCAATGAATAAATAGAACCATATTTATGTTTACAAACAGGTGATAATGTCAGAATGTTCTAAATGTTAGTAACATGTTCTACTGTAGTTTGTTTAAAAATTAAACCAAAAAAACAATTTGCTAATAATTACTATTGAGTGTCATTTTGGGAAAATGAAGTGATATAGTACTTTCAAATTTTGTTTTACTTACGACATGCTACATGAAATATTAATTAATACTTGGCTTAAAAGATCTGAATTAGGTAAAATATTGATCAAAGATAAACCATTAATTAGAACTCTCAAATAGTAAGAAAACACAATAGCAAAAATTTATTCTTGAAAGAAACTTCCAGGCGCCAGCCTGGTGGCATAGTGGTTAAGTGAGCACGCTCTGCTTCAGCAACCTGGGGTTGGTAGGTTTGGAGCCCCGGTGCCAACCAGCGCACCGCAGGTCAAGCCATGTTGTGGCGGCGTCCCATATAAAGTAGAGGAAGATGGGCACAGATGTTAGCCCAGGGCCAGTCTTCCTCAGCAGAAAGAGGAGGATAGGCAACTCATGTTAGCTCAGAGCTAATCTTCCTCACAAAAAAAAAAAAAGAAAGAAAAAGAAACTTCCAGAGTCATCCCGGATTTAGACCATCGATAGCACTTTTTCGACAATCATTCATATTAAAAATGATAACACATAAGTTCTTAAATCATCAAAGAATAAATTGGATTCCTATACCAAAATACTAAGATTGGGAAACTGTGATAATTTATTTAAGGAATGCTCATCAGTGAGAAATAAAAAGAGATTTCTGGTTAATCTTTAGTTAGCCAGAAATCAAATTAATTATAATGTAAAATTCCAGTTAACTGAGATTTTTCTCATTTTAAATTATATGTTTAACTAAAAATATAAATTTTTTCCTAATTTTCCTAATTTAGGAAGAATCACTTAACTGAAAGTGACTTGATATCAAATTAGATTAATATTACAAATTAACAATTTTAGTTTTCCACTTGGAATACATGCATTATATTATATGGATTTTTAAATAGTGTGCTCAAAATAAACCAGTAAGCATATGCCAGATAGAATGCAAATGAAATCACAGAGATAAGTTTAGCTAGTATATTATTGATTGATATCTTTAGCCCGAAAAAGCCACTAGTTCTACTCTTATAGAATGCCTTCTTTATCTAGCATTCTATTGGCAGAGTTTTTTCATAGCAGAATCCACCATCGCACATCCAGCTCACACAAAGAGCATTTTACCAGAACACTTATTTTTGTTTATTCCACATTTTCTTTACATTTCTTAATGTAAAGGTTTTTTTAAATCTCACTCATAATTTCTATATTTCACCCATCTGCCTTCCACATCATTTGCTAATGATGAATGTGTTGTACTTCCTCAGCAAAGGGCTGCCATTATAGGCATATTCAGACATTTAAACCAAAATGAAATCAACTAAGAATGTACCAAAGAAAAATGAATAGATACTTCTGCCAAAAGACATGTAAAGTATGTTCATGGAAGCTTTATTCATAACATCTGAAACTTTAAAAATAAAAAACCAAATGCCCAGCAACAGTAGAATGGATAAATTCCTGTAATAGAATACTATACAGCAATAAAAAAGAACAAACTACTGCTACACACAATAATATGGATCAATCTCAAAGAACTGATGTTTAGCAAAAGAAACTAGGCACACACACACCAAAAACATACAGTTATGATTCCATTTATATGAAGTTTAAGAACAGGCAAAACTAGGGCCGACCCCGTGGCATACTGGTTAAGAGCGTTTGCTTTACTGCTGGTGGCCCGGGTTTGGATCCCGGGCGTGCACCAACGCACAGCTTGTCAGGCCATGCTGTGGCGGTGTCCCACATAAAGTGGAGGAAGATCAGCGAGGATGTTAGCTCAGTGCCAGTCTTCCTCAGCAAAAAGAGGAGGATTGGCATGGATGTTAGCTCAGGGCTGATCTTCCTCACCAAAAAAAAAAAAAAAAGAACAGGCAAAACTAATCTATGTTGATAAAAATCAAAACAGTGGTTGCTGCATGTGTGTGGTAATGGATTGTAATTAGTATTTGTGTGGTGAACATGAGAGCACGATGTAATCCATACAGAAATAGAAGTATAATGATGTACACCTGAAATTTATACAATGTTATAAACAAATGTTACTGCAATAAACAAAAAATTTAAAAAAAAAACCATGGTTGCTGGGTTGGGGAAGTGTTGTTGGCTGGGAAGCAACTTGATGGAGCCTTCTGAGATGCTGGGAATGTTCTATACTTTGATCTAGGTGATGGTTACATGGGTATACATACACATGTAGAAATTAATGTGCATGCACGTGTATATACACATGTAAAAAATAAGCTTTAAGACTAGTGCATTTTACTATATGGATATTGTACATCAATAATTTTTTAAATTCAGTAGTAAATTATGGTACATCCTCCAATAGACTAATAGAACTTAAAAAAAGGAATAGAACTATATGACTTCAATGGAATGATATCCAAACATATTAAGCAAAAAAAGCAATTTGCAGAGTTGTTTGCTTAGTATTATCCCACTTTTGTGTGTGTGTGTGAGTGCATGTGTGTGTGAGTGCATGTTTTAATGGATATATGTATGATTATATATGCATGGACAATTTCTGGAAAGATATTCAGGAAATCGTTGAGTCTGAGTTACCCCAGACTATTTGGGTGTCGGACTGAGGGTTGGGGTTTTTACATAGGCTGGTTTTCTCAGCTTGTACTTTTTGATACTTTTTATATAATTTTTAACCTAATTTAAAAGGCTTCATTAATCTTTTCTGTGTTTTTTAAATTGCATTAGTTTGAGCATTATGTAATTGTCATTTTTGTAAGTCAAACAACGAGAGAATATCGACAATTTCCTATAGTTCAATCTAATACGATGAACAAATATAAAGAGGTTATATCAAAACATTCATTTAGACATTACTAATTCAGCATTTGAAAATAATTTGCATGTCAACCTAAAGAGCATAACTTAAACCCAATATGATTTGATTATATATTTGATTTTAATATTTGTTACTCAAAAGTGACTTAATAACCCCTTTTTTTTCAAATTGATTATAGTTTGAACTGTTCACATACTAGTAATTTCTAATCATTTGTGAAGCTATATAGCAGTATTACAAAAATATGATGAAATTTGAAATTGGAAAATCTGGGGTCAGATCTCAGTTCTTTCACTGGCTCTCTGACCTCAGATAAGCTGCTTGATTGCTCTGGTCCTCTATTTTCTTTAATATAACATGGAGAAAATAATGCCTGACCTATAAGGTTACTCAAAGAATTAACTTGTTGATGCATATAAAAGCAGTTTGTAAGGTACGAAGTACTATCCAAATGTAATCATTATTGTTCTAAATGAGGAAAGGGAACAACCCATATTTGCTTTGAAGAAGTCAAGTTTGCAGTACCCATGTTGCAGTTTATGTTATTCTAGATCAGTGGTCCTCAAATCTGTGATCTCAGGACCTCTTTACATTCTTTGTGATGTGGATTTTAGCTATTAATATATACTATAATGTAAATTAAAACAAACATTTTTAAATATTAATTTTAAAATAATAATAAACTCATTACATGTTAAATAACTTTTATGAGAAATAGCTATTTTTTCTGAAATAAAGAAAAATTAGTGAGAAGAGAGACATTATTTTACATTTTTGCGAAGTTCTTTAAAGTCTAGTTTAATACAAGACAGTTGGATTCTCATATCTACTTCTGCATTCCATCTGTTGCAACATGTTATTTTGGTTGAAGTATATGAAGAAAACTTGGTCTTCCATAGATACGTAGTTAGAAAAGGGAAAAATATTTTAATAGCCTTTTCAGATAATTGTTGATATAATTATTTGATACTATATCAAAACCCAATAAGTAGTAGTTCCTTAAAGATTATTTGCAATCTGAATCTGAAACCAATGAACTTAGTTCATTGCTCTCTTGTGAACAAAAAGGTCATATCAATGAACTATTCCTACTCTGCTATATTAAAATGCATTGGTCTATCTTGCACTTTGAATGGATCTTTCACCCATCTGTGATTTGGTAACATTATTCATTGGTCATATTGAAAATATCAATACAGAGATCAATACTGCTCATCTCACCAGAAGCCTTTTAGGATTGGGAAACTGTCAAACTCACAGTGGTGGATAAAAGTTTTCCAAAATTCTGATTTTTGCTTAAAACTCAAATTTTAACTTTAGGAAATAAGGTAGTTTTTTTCCCTTGAAATGACAGCTTTACTTCATTTATTTTTCTGAAAATTTCTGCCAAGCACCCGAGTTTGAATAACCATAGTCTGCATTTAAGTGATTCTTTCAAGCAAACATGATGTTCCATGGAAAAAAAGTGGCTAGTTCAGCTTGCAACTCAAACAATTGCATAGTGCTTTTCCTCAAGGCAACCACTGCACTTTTGTACTTCAGTATGCAGCCACAGTGCTTATGTGTACTTACCCCTTAAAAATATGAGTATTCAAGGGTCAAGATTTAAGAAAATTGATAATTTTTACTGCTTCAACAAGGACCTTCTTAAGTGGAACTGAATTTTCTTTTTACCATGAGTGCATGGAGGTGAAGAATACAATAACTAGCACACTTTAGAGCCACTGCTTTGATTTGCGCCAAGGCACCAGCAGTTCTCATTACCATTACTTTTGCATCATCGTCGCAAAATTAGTGAGGAGAATGGCACAGAAAAAAAGAAAGGCAAATAACATCTTAATATAATTATGAAAAAAAAATTTGGACTTTTCAGACTCTCTGAAAGAATCTCCGGAGCACCCAGGGGTCTTGGGGCCACACTTTGAGAACTGCTGAGCTGGATGATAGTTCAGCTGAAGATAATTGACACATTCTACCTAGCTCAGAGCTGACCCTAATGAGACTGATCCAAATAGCCATGGTTATCCCAATCATGTTCAAGAAATCAATTATTTAGGATATGCAGTTCTAATCTTTATCACTGAGATGCAAATAATGTCAGCATTCTTCTGGAAAATAAAATATCAAAATTACTTGCCCTTCTGTACCTTCTCAGCCCCCAAAATCAGAAAGTCCCTCCAATACTCTAAGTACTCCTCTTTATTAATACATTCATTTCTGCCCTTGTCTAAGAGGAGGCTGAAAATATCTGCGTGGCCAGAGATTACCTATGCATAGTTCATTAATATTAAGCAAATAGAGTTACAACGTGTAGTGGAGTGTGGCACACAATTGTTTACCCATCTCCCAGGAGAAGAGTAGGAATTTACTCTACTTCTAGGAAAATTAGCCTGCAGGTTTTCTTCAAGGCACTCTGGGAAGGCCGCTGCCTTCTCCACCCAACCATTCTTCCAAAAATAATAGCAGAAGCTCTGAGAAAGGCAGTCCCCAAGAGAGGCCCAACCAACATTCCTGGTGGCGCCTCTGGGGCCTGCAGCTCCACCCATCACCCAGTCTCTGGCCAGACTCAGTGCTCAGTTTGATGTCAAAGAGGGAAAGGTTGGAGAGAAACACAAAAATTTGAATTAAGCTAGGGAGGAGGGGAGGGTGACAGCTGGGGAGCAAAGACTGAGAGAAGGGATGAAGAATTAAGAGGAAGCACCAAATAAGGGGTAGAAAGGGAACACTTTATTGAACTCTTTTTTTTAAAAGTTTTGCCCATCAGTAGTTTATATAATTCTGATGTCAGAGACTGTATGTGGAACTAATTGAGAGCATGCCAACCACCACTAACCAAGGCAGACATGTAGAGCAGGCTTCCTCAAGCCTCAGTGCTAGTGACATTATGAGCCGGATAATTCTTTGTTATGGGGGCCATCCTGTGTGTTTAGGATATTTAGCAGGATCCCTAGCTGCTGCCCACGAGATGCCAATATTCCCTCCCAGTTGCAACAATCAAAAATGTCTCCAGGCATTGCTAGATGTCCTTGGGGGAAGGGGTGAGGTGAAGGGGGCAAAATTACCCCTGGTTAAAACCACTGGTCTAGATACATTATTATCTCAGCATATAAAACTCTCCATTCCTTTCAAGGACAAACAGCTGCTCTGATTTTTTTAAAACAGAACTTCACAACTATAAGCCCAGGCTGAATTCCTGGGAATAGTTGCAAATGCTGTCTAGCTTCTACAGAAATAATTTACTGGCTTCCAGGGGACTTCTGCTTGTGATCTCCAAGGTAAAATGTCCAGCTCAGAGTCAGTCATCCTGGGCCTGTTACTGCCCTACAATTAACCCCTGTGTCTCAGTTTCATCATTTCTCAAATGGGTGCAATAATACCTCGCCTACCTTGTCTACAGGTGATTATAAGGATACAATGAAAGGAGATGTGAAGGTGCTTTGAAAGTTAAGAGAGAACATAGCTAGACATAATTAAATCTTTATGGTCTTCGCAAAAGTAAAAACCCATTAACAAATGACCTTAAAGTGTTTGATGCCCTTTTCTACATTTAACTACGTATGATTTGCCTTGCCAGTGTAGGAGTGGGACCATTCACCACTAAATACACCAGTCATTTCCTGCTGCTAGTGCAGAGAACAAATGATCTGAGTCTATGAAAAATACTACAGGCAATCACTGACTTCAGATGCTTCATTTGTAGATCATCCCTTCTCAGCAAACAGTAGCCCAAACCCTTCACCATAGTCCCAGCCCAGCTGCCATGGCTTGGTTGTAATGAAAAAACCCAAACAAACGAAACCCAGAATCTTTTGAGAGATTCTGTGGATTTATTAATGAAAGAAGGGAAGAAGTTGTAAAAGTCATATACAGGAGAGATGAGTCCAGATAACTTTGTGACATAGAGGTGTTGTAGTGACTGAGTTAGCTTGAGGATTTTAGGATCCAAAAGGAGAGAGAAGAGTGGAAAGAAAAGTTGGAAGATTGCTAAGACAAATGTCATTTATTTGAGAATTTTCCAGAATACAAAAAAGTAGAAATGTTCACCATCTGCCTCCCCCTGCTTCCTGCACTAAATGGCCCCCATCACTATCCCCTATCATTAAAACATCCTTCCTTTGTATGGGTATGCACAATTTATGTAAACAATTTCTTCCTGGTGGAAATGTGAGTTGTTTCCAGTTTTTCTTTCTTTTTTTAATTATAAATAAAACTGAGTAAACATCATCAAAGGAAATTATTATGTGTATCAACATTTCTTTAGGATACAATCTGGGTTGTGAAGTTTCTGGATCAGAAAGAGGCATACACATTTTCAAAGCTTTTATTTTTGATCAATTTTTTGAGGAATTCCTTCTAATTATCATGGTGCCATCTTGCCATTCTAGATATATCTGTACCACTTAACACTTGAACACATGCCTAATGATACTTGATATACATCCTAATTTTGAAACTGTCCAAAGGAATGTTTGCATGATCTTTAAATTTGGAAAATCTCTAAATATAAAGATCACAATTATAACTGTTCTTTGTCTTCTTTATCAGGATTACCATTTGTGCTTTATACTTCCTTAAATGTACCATATTTATTTCAAATAATCAAAAGAGAAATTGTGAAAGTGTTCTTTCCGTAACTCTACCCCCTGAAAACAAGCTTCTTCAGTTGCTGGGCTTCATCATTTTTTCATCTCATTCAATTGCCTCTTCTAGTTTCCATCCCCCAATGCAATTATTTATTTTTGCAATTTTATTAGGCAATTCTATTAAAAGGCTAGGCTGGACTTTACATATTTTAAAATAAATTATAAAAAAAGTTTTACTGTACTTATTATACAACAAAAAACAAGACAATTCCAGCTAGCCATGTTTCCCACAGAAACCATTTTTAAATGCAGTTTATTGCTATGCGTAAACTTAAATGACCTTTTTCTTTCCTGCTGGGGATAACCTTTAGCTCAATCTCATTATTTATTTCTCTCCATAAATATCAAACAACCAAGAGTATTAATTTCATCATCCAATGTGCATCTCATCATATTTAACTATTTATGGTAGTGTCTGCAAATAACTTTATAGAAAACATAAATATGCATAACAATTGGTTGTACTATTAGAAGAAACAATAGCAGTAGTTCAATTTTCCTGTGTTGTCCATAGGGGTAAGAATAGAAGGAGAAGAGAATTTGGCAGCAAATTGGTATACTAAGGGAATGGCTAATGATTCCCCAATATCTTCTGGGAAGAAATCTGGGAATTACAACAGAATGCTAATATGTGACCCCTGTACGGAGTTATATCACTATGTCAATGTGCAAAAATTCCAGCAACCCTTTGGGTGCCACTTTAAATATAATCTCTAGAATGCCCATCTGTCTTCAGACTGCTCAGATCAATGGCTTTCTGGGAACATTTGCTGATTCTGTGTACTTAAAATTATAATCTAACAGCCTGAGTCATGGGTATTGACAACTGAAAAGAACTTTAGAGATAAAGCACAGTTTTCTTTACTTAAAGGCAAAGAGACTGATAAACTTGTCCAGATCACTCACTGGTAGGTGGCAGCACCAGGACCAGAGTCTCAGCCTCTGACATGAGACCTGGTGCGCCACCTGCATCACCATACTCCCTAGGGCCACCTGCCCCAGTCGCATCAAAAGATTACATTAATTGTAAGGTTAAGCCAAAGCCACAGCATGTCCCCAAAGCAACACACATGCCTACCCCAATCAATGAAATCAGGTGGCAACTAGTAAGCACAATCCACCTTTGGCATAAATTTCAAGTCTTCTCTCTCAGACATTCACATTCTTGAATGTCATGTGCTTCAATAACTCACTGCTTTGCAGGATGTTGTAGAAGTTGGTAGTGACTCTAAAGCTAGCTCATAGATGTATATCATAAAGGAAGGAAACGTCAAGGTAGAAATAATAGTTTTACCGTATTATTCTTAGCTCAATAGTGTAGATTTAGAAATGATATTCCAGTTCTTCTACATTATAGAGGGGAGGAAACAGTAACAAAAAATAAGCAATTTTCTACTACTTAATACATTTTTCTTTGTAGGAGACTTTAGCCTGTCTTCCTTTCTTCCTTCCTTCAACAAATATTGAAAACCTGCTAAAAATACTTCCAAAATACCATTCTGAGAGTTGTGGGCACACAAAATGATTAAAAAATGAACTCTACTTTCTAAAGATTTAATGTCGAGTAGGAAGAACGTTTGTAAACCCAGAGTAAAAGTGGTAGGTGCATTAAAAGGGGTACATGTAAAGTGCTGTGGGAATTTAAAGGAGGGAGTAATTACTTCCAGTTGGAATCAAGGAAAGATTCAGGGAGAAAGTGAAATTTAAGGCTAACGAAAGAGAGGTAAAATTTGAGTAAGTGGAAAGAGAGGAAGGGAATTTTAGATTGAGAGAATGGAAGGATAACAGAAGTAGAAAAACCCAGGGCAGGTCCTAGGAAAAAGAGAGGTTGAGTTCATCTGAGCACTGGGGACAAGGACGAGAGATGGGAGATGGAAAATAAAGTAAAAAAGATAAACTGGAGCCAGTAGACCTGGTAAGAGGTCATGGATTAGGGTGGTCCAGGCAATAGGCAAGGAGAGCCTGCATTAAGGTGGTATGCTGGAGGTGGGTGTGGGGAATATAGAGGATGTTGCGGGCACAAAAGGTTTGGTGGTGGAATCTAGGATTTGGCTGTTGATTGATCTACTAGGGAAAGACAAGGGAAGAGCCAAAAAAGTTGCCAAGACTTCAGATCTCAGTGCTTGTGGAGATGATGGGGAAACCCAAACCAATCTTGGTCTGTATGGAAACAAAGTTATACCAGTGCTAGTGAAAAATTAATTATGTCTGAGTGGTTGACTTGTCATGAAGGAACAGGTAGCATTTCTTCTTCTACCTCTTGAGGGGCATACAGGACTTTGCGTCCTAGAGGGCTAGCTTTCCTTGTCCCAGAGGAGAGGTAAGTGACCTTTGTTTTTTCAAGTCTGAGCTACTGATTTGAAACCTAGGTTACTGTCAGGTAACCTAGATGAGTAAAGAGCTAAGTATAAAAACAGTTAATGGTCCAACAGGAACATCGGCAGGGTTGTCATATTTTCTGATCTTTCAATAAAATCTTTTGGTCTTAAAAATGAAAAAGAAAGGAAAACAATTTCCTTTGGAAGGAAGTGACATTATACTTTTTTTTTTTTCTATATTCAGATCTCTCAAATGGGTGTAATGTCTTTATCCTTTTTTAAGCTACTACCTATAAGAAAATGAACCCAAAACTCACTCTTTGTGTAATTTAAATGGCATATTTGCAACACAGCATTATATATGTATAAATGCACAGATAACATATTGAATATTAAATATTCCTAATTATTGCACTAATTGCAAATCGAGAGAGTTTATTTCATCCCAGTGATAGAAAAAAATGGAATGCCCCCTGCCTTTCCGCTAATCAAGATTGCTAATTCATTTTTATCAAGTATGGGGGAAAAGGAGGCCTCAACACACTTAAATTCTGCTTTTTTCTTTATGCTGCCTTTAAATACTTTGTCGTTACTGTTGTTGAGTAGATTCTGACTCTTAGTCATAGTGGAACCCTGTCCGATCTTTTTGCACCATCCTCTCACCTTCTAAGGCTATATCAGACAATGCTTCACTGCTGTTCACAGCGTTTTCACGGCCAATTTTTTCGGAAGTGGTGGCCAGGTCCTTTTTCCTAGTCTGGAATCTCTGTTGAAAACTGTCCACCATGGGTGACCCTGCTAGTATTAGAAATCCCGGTGGCATAGCTTTCAGCATCACAGCAACATGCTGCCACCACAGTATGACAATGACAGACGGGTGGTGTGGTTCCCTGACAGGGAAATGAACCCAGGCCACAGCAGTGATAGTGCCAAATCTTGACCACCTTTTATAGACTACAGCCATTTTTTTCTTCCCAGTAGATGGGTACTTTACTTGGAAGAAGGCCTAAATTGAATTTTAATCTTTGACATAACCACTAAGCATAAGTGGGCAAAAATTTGTATCCGTTGAGATTATATCTGTAATCTCTGAAACTGTGGAGATTATCTCTCGCTGGCTCTACCATTTCCTGGTTTGGAGCAGGATCAAGCTGAGAGAGCTGTATCCAAGGTGCTTGTCAATATAGGAACCAAGATGTATTTGCCTGATGCCTTGGTCTTCCTTGGCTTTCCATAAACACAATAGTAATAATCACCTCTGTAATTGTTTTCTACACACTCAGAAGTTACCTCACAATTAAAATGTCATTGGAGATACATTCATCCCCCAAAAGTCAAGGACTAAAGACTAGCCAAATCAGGAGCAGCCACCAAAAACCAAACTACCACACTCCAAGTAAGCTCCTAAAGTAGGCAGTCCTCAGGTGGGCTGCCCTAGCAAGCACGATCTTGGTGACTAGCCCAGTTTCACCCACCCCTGGCCAGGTGTTTGTTCCTTTCCCTACAGATCTGCAAGCCAAGCCCATTGGTTATGACAGCAGTCATGATTCATGACAGATGAGGCCTGCTGCTTTCATGCATAAATACACTCCGTGTTTGCATAACAACCACTTAAATTGATACAAACCTTTTAAGAGACCAATCTATGACATGTTTCAAGAGCCTTACCTGTCTATATCCTTTGACCACTTTAGAAAAGAATCCTAAATTTCAGCAAAGCTCACTAAAGCAGTGAACAGTTCAGCAAATATGTACTGTACTGAGTACTCTGCATCATAAACCAGGTTAAATGTTGGAAATAATAAAATCATTGCTTGCCCATGGGGACTTTAAAGTTGACTGGAAATTTTATATTATCATTTACTGAATGCCTACCCTGTGCCAGGTACTCTACTAGACATTTTGTATGTGTTTTCTCAATTAATCCTTATAACCTATAAAGTTAAGTAGTATCACCCACATCTCACACTAAAGTTGTTGAGTAACTTAACCTAAATCATACAGCTAAGTAGCATTTCTGAAATTCAAAGCCAGGTCTAAAGGTCTCCAAATTTTGTGCTTTACCCATTAAACCTTGCTGCATTATGATTTAAAATAACAGAAACAACCATCAACATATCAACAACCATCAAAAGTAAACAAAAGAGGGATGAGTAAATAAAAAATTCATATCAATAGGTTGGGAGTGCAGTCATTAAAAGTCATGTCTATGACAGTTTGTCACAACACAGAAAAAGGCTTGTGTAGAATATGACAATAAAAGCAGGATATGAATTTGTATATGCAGAATGGTCTTAACTATGTTCAAAACACACACACACATACTAAAAGGAAAAATATCATTTTTTTTTAAATAGGCAAACCTATACCTTCACTTAAGGAAAAGTTATACTTTCACATGTAAGCCAGAGAAAGTTCGTCCAACCCTGCAGAATTCACTTTTTAAAAAGGGCGCTAGATCCTCTTTTCCCTAACAGCCATAAAAAATTTCCTCTCACCCTCCTTTTCCCCTCACCTAACCTGTATTTACAGTCAGAGTACTCCATAGAAACAGAACCAATAAGATGTATATATAGAGAGAGAGATTTATTTTAAGGGAATAGCTCATGCACTTGTGAAGGCTAGCAAGTCTGAAATCTGCAAGGCAGGCGAGCAGGCTGGGGACCCAGGAGTCAATGTTGTAGCCTTGAGTCCAACAGGCAGTCTAGGGGCAGAATTTCTTCCTCCTTGGGCAATCTCAGTTTTTTCTCTTAAGGCCTTCAACTAATTGGATGATGCCCACACACACAATGAAGGATAATTTGCTTTACTCAAAGCCTACTGATTTAAATGTTAACCACATCTAAAAAAATACCTCACAGCAGCATCTAGACATGTTGGACTAGACAACTAGACACCATAGCCAACCAAGTTGACACATAAAATTAACCATCACATAGTTTTTCCCTAATCTACACAGAAAAAAAATAATTTGTGTTTCAGATCCTGTCCAGGCTCATTCCATCCTTTGATACACATTATTAAACACCCCAGCCCTCTTCTAACATCAGGCATTACGAGACATGAGTATCATCTCATTGAACATGTTGGATCGTAATAAATTGAATTTGTAGCTCCTTAAAGTTTACAAAATATGTTCAATATATCTTGTGTAATCTTCACAACAAGCCATTGTTGTAGTCCTCATTTGGCCAAAAATAAGGCCCGAGAGAATATTATGACATGTCCAAGATTGTAGCATAAATAGACGAGAGAGCCAAGAAGAGCCAGGTCTTCTGACTTCAAGCCACTTGCTATCAAATATATGCCATGGACAGAAATGTCACAGATCCTTAAGGATAGCAGCTATTTTATTATTTCCCAATTAGTTGACAATGAAAACATGTAAAGGTCAAAGTGCCTGGCTTATTTCCTATGGGAATATAAAGTTGTATACCAAGTTCAGGAACAGATCACTGTCCACAAGTAGGTGTTTGGTTTGTTTGTTTGCTTTTTAACTTTGATTAAAGTACAGCATGCTACTCTGATTAAAAGTTTACAGCTCAATGAATTTTCACAAAATGAATACCCCCATGTAACCGCTACTGAGATCAAGAAATGGAACATGACTAGTATCTCAGAAGCCCCTAAGGAACCCCCTTCCAGCCACCACCTTTCCCATACAGGTTACCACCATCCAGATGTCTATCACCATCAACCAGTTTTGTCTGGTTTTTGACTTTGTATAAATGGAATCCTATCGTATGTGCTTTTTTGTGTCTGGCCTCCTTTGCTCTACATTATGTTCGTGAGACTAATCCACTATTGTTCAGTTGTGCTGCTGTTGGGTAGCATCGGACTGTATAAATGTAACACAGTTTGTTCATCCAGTCATCCAGGCAACAATTTGAGTTGTTTCCAGTTTGGGGATACTGTGAACAGTGCTGCTATGAACGTTCTTGTACGTGAGTCATGGTGCATCTGTGTAGTATGTATTTCTGTTCAGTATTTACCTAGAACTGGAATTTCTGAGTCATATGTCTGTATACATTCAATTTTACTGATACTGCCAAATAGCTGCAAAAGTGGTTGTGCTAATTTACATATCACTAGAAGTTGATGAGATTTCCAGTTGTTCTATATACTTATTAGCACACCCCGACTTTTTTATTTTGCTGAGGAAGATTTGCCCTGAGCTGACATCTGCTGCCAATCTTCCTCTTTTTTTTGCTTGAGGAAGATTGGCCCTGAGCTAACATCTGTGCTTCCTCTACTTTGTATGTGGGTCACCGCCACAACGTGGCTGATGAGTGATGTGGGTCCATGCCCAGGATCCAAACCAAACTTAACCACTATGCCACAGGGGTGGCCCCTCATTAGCACTTTTTATTGTTGTCTTTTCAATGTTATACTTTTACAACATATGAATATATTCATAACAATAAATAATGTTGGTTTGCATTTTTTAAAATTTCATATAAATGATATCATGCTGAAAATATTCTACAACTTGTTTTTGAGATTTATCTATATTGATACATATAGTCTAATTTATTCTCCTTTACTTCTATACAACATTCTGATTTTTCAAATCTGAGTCCTGTTGATGCTCATTTAGGTTGATTATAAATGATGATGCAAAGACTGTTCTTATTCATGTATCTTTGCGCCTATGTGTGAGATTTTCTCTAGCGTGCAACTGCTAAGTCATAGAATATGCATATCTTCAGTTACACTAGATATTGCTGAAATTGCCTTCCAAAATAGTTGTACTCTTACACTGCTATAAGCAGCCTCTGAGAGTGTCCACTGCTCCATATTCTCACCAATAATTTGTATGGTCAGGTTTTTTTAAAAATGTTGTCAACCAGATAGGTGTGTAATATTCTCAATACTCTGCTAAACAAGTTTTCCAAATACTTTGTAAATATATACATTTGCATTTGCAAAGAGGGAGACAGTTTAATTCCCCTTCTCTGTTCCCACAGAGCTGTGGTTCTAGAACCTTTGTGCTCTTCCTCTAAGTAGGGCCCAGGAATCTGCTTGTCTGATGTCTGAAGACCTCGCATTGAGAATGCTGCCTCGGGGCCCAATCTGTGCAGCTAGAGCAGTTCTCTCCAGATGCATTCTTTTGGATTAACTGTTAGGTGATTTGACAATATTCATTAAAATAAGTAGTTTTCAGCTTGGACTAACTAATGGCATATCAAAACTTTCTGTTTTATATTATTTTCTCGAATGTTCTCTCAGGAGGAATTTATATGGAAAACATTTACAGCAGGGCGCTTCCTGGTTCTAATAACTAATAGCACATGATATGGGGCTGACAGGGAGGGACAAAACAAGGAATCATAGTTAGAAGGTAACTTAGAAATCATCTAATCCAAACACCTCATCTTACAGGAAAGGGAATAGGAAGACTTGCCATGATTACAGATAATGAAGCAGCAAGTAGAGGCCAGACCATGTCTTCCCATGCCAGGGTTCTTGCTCCAGCAAAGGAGCAATAGTTCACAACTATAATCCAGAGATTGTAACTTCCTCCCCACTTCCTTCAACCATCATGTAGCCCCTCAGGGCCGAGTCCTTGACCTGGGCCCATGGGTAAATTTTAGTAGCCCTGACAATGTGTGTTCCTATACATACATTTTTCTTGGGTGAGGGTCCATAGCTTTCCTCAAAAGCATCTAGGAAGCAAAATAGGTTAAAAATGACTACTTGGATTTGGGGAAAGGCCAAAGAAAAGAACTGTCAGAGGCAGAAAAGAAAAGAGGACCAGAGACAGTTGGAGAAAGAGGGAGGAACAGGGAAAGGAGAGAGAGGGCTCAAAGGTGGTTTATACAAGGGTGGGACAATCAATGAGCAATGGGTCCTCATTAGGCAACTTTTTTTTAAGGGGCAGCTTGTCTGGTCTCCCTTCCTCTGGCCAGACTGATGGCACATGAATAAGGTTATGTCTAGGGTTCTTTTATCTCAGGATACTACAAAGAAAACAAAGGGCTCAGAAGAACTGAATTCGTAGCACATAATCTATCATTAACTTAAGCATCAGTATGAATGCTGAAAACCAGTACCAACATACTCAGTGTGGTGGAAGGATACCCACCTCTCCCAGAACAACACTGTTTAGCCCTTCACTCTGGGGCTAGAGGAGTTTTTGGTTCTGAGGTTACAGAACCTGGAATATACCTACCTTCTTCTACAGTTCTTTCTGGTAACATCCCAGTTTGGTCAGCCCAGCCACTTTCTTGCATTATCTGCATTAATGGACATATCACTTGCAGAAAAATCTGTCTCCTTGTCTAGATGTGCTTAAAATTCAGTGTTTAAAGAACAGAGATTCTGGGCTGGCCCCGTGGCTTAGTGGTTAAGTGCACCAGCTCTGCTGCTGGCGGCCTAGGTTCAGATCCTGGGCGTGCACCGACGCACCACTTCTCCGGCCATGCTGAGGCCGCGTCCCGCATGCAGCAACTAGAAGGATGTGCAGCTATGACATACAACTATCTACTCGGGCTTTGGGGGAAAAATCAATCAATAAAAGAAGAAATAAAAATTATAAAAAAAAAAAAAAAAAGAACAGAGATTCTCTGTTCCAGCTAAGTGAACATTGTCAACTGCATGTCTAGTGCTTTAGCTATTTCTGTTTCTAGTTGTCATTTCCTAAGTCTGTGAAATGCAGAAGTACTTGAGGTACAAGTCTCTTCCAAAGCAAGCCCACTCTGCAAAATGCCTTGCACTGG
Source organism: Ceratotherium simum simum (assembly GCF_057802395.1). Taxonomy (NCBI): domain Eukaryota; kingdom Metazoa; phylum Chordata; class Mammalia; order Perissodactyla; family Rhinocerotidae; genus Ceratotherium; species Ceratotherium simum. The sequence continues at coordinate 29,188,217 of NC_141910.1, read as the reverse complement.
CCACCACTCTTCTGCAAAGCACTGTGGTCCTGGTGCCAAGGGAGGGGGTCCTATTCCTTTACTTGCTACTGGCCTCTCAGGCATCTGGTAAAAACACGCCTCCTGGGATACCTGGAACATGGAACATTTTCCCCATTACCGAGATCAGTGATTGGGGACTGGCAACTAGACTGAACCCCCTCCCCTGCTCCCTGCCCCTGGGGAGCTATAATAGGCACAAGGGTCAAGGATTCTTCAGGGATTTTTAAAGTTGAGAAAGGCTTACTTTTTATAAACAGCAAATGTTTTCTAGAGAGAGATTTGTTTAATGAAAGTCCATTTTTTTCCCCCTCAGTTCTTGGTAGATTTGAATATGTAAAAATGGGTCTGGAGCTGTCTTGTGGGGAGGGTGGGGCAGGGGTGGAGCGAGCTGAGTTCCTCTGCCTGGAAAAATCCAATAACTGGGAATGTGAGTTGTAATGAGGCTGTAGAAATATCCCTAAATATCCCTCAGATAGAGTGATCCAAGACATTTAAAAAACAGTGAGGACTAATAGTCCGTGTCACATTATTTGTTATTATAGTATTACCCCACACTCTCCCTAAACGTGTACTCACCTCTATCTCCAGCAAATCTTTCATGCAGTTTCCTGCATATTGACTAGCTTGACTGAATATGGAAATCAAGGAAGTGGCTGAATTCCTTCTCTGGGGAAGGGTGTTGCAGAGGAGGAAGAAATAGTCCATACACTGCACAGATTCAACAGTAGCAGAAGCTGGAGCCAGAGGTGAAGAGAGTGATGCCCCCTCCTCCCCTCTGTCTACCTGGAAATTCCCCCAAATCATCTTGAGGGCTTTAGAGTTCCAGAAAACATTGACTAGGGCTTTGAGCTCATTCTAATGGGCAAGGAGACTACAGCTGATGATTCCCAAGGACCCGTCTCCAGCCCTGAGCTTGGACCCAATTGCCTACATTATTTCTCCTCTCAGATGTCTAATAGGTAACCCCAATTTAAAATGGCCAAAAACCAAACTCAACTCCACCCCCTAACCGTGTTCCTCCCTTAATCTTCCTCATATCAATTAACAGCCCTCTATCCGTTCAGCTGCTCAAGCCCCAAACTACGAGTCATCCTTGATTCCTCTTTCTCTCATCCTCCATATCCAAGCCATCAGCAGGTCTTAGCAGCCCAGCCTCCAGCACATATCCCAAGTCTGGACATTTCTCACCTTCTCCGTACATCTCCACTGATCCCACCCAAGTATCAGCCACCATTCCTCCACTGAACTAGCTCAAGAACCTCCTTACTAGTCATCGCACCACTGCTCTGGCCTCTGATGGACTTTTTTCTACACAGCAGTAGCAGCCAGATAGAGAGGTGTGTGTCTAAGTCAGAGCATATCACTCCACCCTTTAAAATCATCCATGGCTTCCCAGTGCAATGTAGACTCCTCCCCATGGTCTATAGGGCCCCATGTGATCCGGCCCTGCTCACCTCTCTGATCTCATTTCTTCTGCTAAATTTTTGCAGAGCTGTGACCCTCTAGTCACTCTTGACACTTCACCTTATTTCCTAATAACATGCGTTTGTTGTTTGATAATATATTTTTCATCTTTCTCTTTCCATTAGAATGTAAGCTCTGTGAAGGGAGACATTCTTATCTCCAGCTCCTAGAACAGTACCTGGCACAGAACAGTGCCCAATAAAATGTTGTGGAATGACACATCTGAGTTTCACTTTTCTCCTTCTTTCCCTCCACCAAAGGCCACCCCAAACTGCAGCAGCTGGTAAAAGCCTCATTAATTAGAGTTCTGTCAACTAACGGTTTCCCCGAAGTCAGGTACAATGGACCACGGGTGTGTGCAGATGCCCTGGGGGCTCCCTTGGGAAAAGCAGAAACCTCACTAGAGCTGGCAGAGGCCCTAGGAAAATTCACACAACAGGGAACATTCTTTCTAAGTATCTGGTTTTGTCCCCTTTTCATAACCTCATTGACATTTTCTTTTCTCTTCAGAACTTTCCCCAAGGGGTAGAACATTTTCATTTGACTTTTAGTCACTAACCACAGTTAAGGACTAAAAAATTCACTTATTCACCTCTCAATTCAATGTTGCTTACTGAGTCCTGAAAACTGACATAAATAGCCGTGTGTGTGTGTGAACAGCAGATGATAAGGGCCTTGCCTTGTTTGGGTGGTTGAAATGCTTGTGTTCTGACAGCCGTGATGCACACTCATGAGCCTGCAGTCACAGCTCTTGCAGTGAAGGGATGTTGCACATGTTTTTTTCATATAATACAGAATTTGTATTTGTTCTTAGTAAATACCTGTAAATACCTAGTTCAATAGATTCTGTGGCTGAAATGCTCAGAAATGCCATTGAACTCTAAATGGCTGACAGCATGTGTACATGTTTGTTGTTTTATTTACATACATACATATAATCTTGAATAAATTAAGTAATAACCTCCGTGGGCCCCAAGAGAGTGATCTTCATTTTCTTGTCATGCCAGAAAGGTGTTTGTTGTGGTTGAGGGAGGGCCTGGCTCCCATAACCCCTAAGTGATCCCCCAGCTTAGCTTAGCCCGGAACAAGCCCCACGTCATTTCCTGCATCTCCCTTAAGATCTGGAGTGTGCAAGGACACCCACAGCTCTCCCCCACCAGACCAACGGAATTATCTAGAGATAATTATCTAGAAAGTCAAAGATAAAGGAGGGGAGGAGGGAAAGAAAAATTGGCAAGAGGAAAAGGATAAAGGAGTAAATGTGGCTGATTCTTCCCTCCTGTGATTCCAGCCAGACGAAGGCAGTCTGAGGGCCATTCGGTTAACTTCCCTATAACGTCTGCCAAGGAAAAAACTGCATTTCATTTAGATATGCTTCTGTTGTCTGCATGGTTTGCTTTGTCTAAGAAAAAAAAAAAGAATCAGGGAAGGAATTATAAAGGAAAAAAATTTCTTGTTTTTATTCTTTTAAAAAAGGGAATATAAGAGGACATGGAAATATCATAAAAGAGTCCGTTTTCCTGCGATCACTAATATCCTACACTAATGCATCTGGGTGGCAGAGGAGACGGAGCCATAAGGGATGGAGCGCCAATCTTTCTCTCTATCTGTGAGGACACAGCAAGAAGAAAGCCATCTGCAAGCCAGGAAGAGAGCTCTCACTAGGAACCGAATCTGCCAGCACCTTGATCTTGGACCTCTGAGCCTTCAAAACTGCAAGAAATAGATGTCTGTTGTTTAAGCCACCCAGTCTATGGTATTTTTGTTATGGCAACCTGAGCTGACTAAGACAGTGTTTCACACGAATCCATTTAGCAGATATTTCCTGAGCATCTCCAGGCACTGTTCCAGGGCTGTGGATAGAGCAGGGATCAAGCAGCTGAGATTCTGCCTTCATGGGACTTTGATTACAGTGAGATCTGCCACAGACAACAAACAAGTAAACAAACACGTACATTGTAGTTAGTGATAGGAGCCGTGAAGAAAACACAACAGGGCAAAACAATGCATGGTGGCTGGGGAGGGCCTGCTTTAGATGGGGTGGGGTCGTCAAAGGATACTTTCTGGGGAGGGAATGTTTGAGCTGAATAAGGAAGAGCCAACTAGGAGATAACCTGGTGGAATAAGTTCCAAGCACAGGGAACCAAGGTGTTAGCGTTGTGCCAGGTAAGACCTTATAATTACCACTGAGTTAGAGCAGGCAAAAAATGAAGTAGACTTGAGAAAGACTTGAGTATTCGTATCCAGAAATAGAAAGAAGAGATACATAGCAAGAAAACTCATATAAGAAGCTTCAGATTTTGAATACCAATAAAATAACAATGGTCTCAGGATGACCTCCTACTTCACACAAGTCCTCCCTTGTATTTCCTACGTCATCATTATCCACCATCCATACAACATGTAACCTCCATACAGCATTATGATGTTAATCACAGCATCACTCACCTCCAAGTCAGTTTTATTAGATCAGTGGGGTACCTTTATTACAATTAACAAACCGATGTTGATACACGATTATTAACTAAAGTCCATACTTTATTCAGATTTCTAATATCTTTTTTTTGGTTCTAGGATCCCATCCAGGACACCACATTACATTAATCACGTCTCCTTAGGCTCCTCTCGGCTATAACAGTTTCTTAGACTTTCCTTATTTTTGATGACCTTGACAGTTTTGAGGAATACTACTCAGGTATTTTGCAGAATATCTCTCAATTGGGATTTGTCTGATGTTTTTCTCATGATTAGACTGAAGTTATGGGTTATTGGAAGAAAGACCCAGAGGTAAAGTGCCATTTTTATGATACCATATCAAGGGTACATACCTTCAATATACCTTACCACTATTGATGTTGACCTTGATCCCTTGGCTGAGGTCCCAAGTTATCTTTGATTCCTCACTCTCTCTCTCATCTCTGGCATCCTACCAGTCACCAGGTCTCACCAAACATAGATCCCGGGGCTCTCTCCCAGATCCCACTCCTCATTAGCATTATCCCTACAGCCTCAAGTCTAAGCTCCCAGTCCCCTCTCAGCATCCTGCGCCACACTATCAAAGCCATCTTTCTAAAACAAAGCTCTGGTCATATCCTTTCTCTGGTTAAATAACCCCACCTAGGAACAAAACTTTTGTTTCAGTTGGAAGATAAAGTGCAAGTGTTCCAACATTGCATTTAGGCCTTTTTCTCAATCTGCCCACAAGCTACTTTCCTGTTTTGTCTCCTGCCCTGAACTCGGGGTACCGATCACACACGTGTTCATTCCTTCATGCATGCCACGTGGGTTACTGTTCATCGAGCTTCTATTCTGTGACAGTCATCTTTCTAGGCCCTGGAATACAAAAACTGCTAAGAAAGGATTCCCTATGCTGGAGGAGTGTGGTATAGTTAGAGTGACAGGCACTGTAGTTAAGCAACGGCAGGGTTGAGAGGTAGGTGCTAGGTGTTAATTTGGGTGAGTACAAATTACAAAGGAAGAATCTAGGCCAAAGCCCCTGATGGTGGCTTCATACTTAAGGGAGATTACACAAGGGAAGTGATATCTGAGCAAAGACTTGAAGAAAGAAAAAAGTTCACCAAGTGGACAAGAGGCCAAGAGAAGTTCTAAGCAAAGGGCACATCACACACTGAGTAAGCCATGGCCATTAAGCAAGTTAATATGGAAGGATTTGCAAAACGTGAATAAGAGCTAGATTGTGACAAAACCAGCTAAGGAACTTGGATTTTAACCCACAGGATGGTGTTTTCAAGCTGTGGGTCTTGAAATCAATTTAGCGAGTCCCTGACTATCATTACCTTAAAGTGAAATAGAACAGAGGAGAAACAGTTTTGTGAACATTTTGTTTCTGTTACTACACATGTAAATATTTGTATGTCCTGGTTTGCAATGTAAACTATATTTCTTACTGGGAATCACCTTTAAATAAGTTTTTTAAAACACTGCTATATGGAGGTCTTGCAAGGATGTGTAGCAGGGATGTGTGTTCAAACAGTATTTCTTAAACTTCTCTGATGACAATACTAATTCAGGGCCCCTGTTAAAAACACAGATTCCTGGGCCCCAACCCAGACTCAGAGAATCAGAATGTCCAGGGGGAAGCCTGGTAATCCGCATCTGTAACAATCACTCCAGGTATTTCCTATGAGGGAAACTTGGGAACACTGACACTCTGCCAGCAGAATAGACAAGAGATTAGAATGAGACCAAACTGGAGGTGGGAAGAGCAGTTAGAAGACAATTGCTGAGAGATAGCAAGGCTTGAAGCAAAGGCTACAGCAGTGGGGAAAGGAGGAGGTGGTGGCTTCAGGAGACCTTTAGAAGGTGACTGTCAGATGTGGAGGTGCAGGACACAGGGGCATCTAGGACTCCAAGGTTTGTATCTTGGATGCCTGCATAGACATCGGGAATAGGAGAGAGAGTAGGTTTTGGTGAAAGATAAAGAATTCAGGTTTTGGACATGTTGAATTTGAGATGAAATTCATAATGAAGAGTAAGCATTTGGACATACAGTTCTGGAGCTCAGGATAGAGGTCAAGGCTGGAGATAAGAATTTCTGAATCATTAGCATGTAGGTTAGAACAAGAAAAGTGAGATTCTCCAGGAAAGCAGGTGGAGTCTGTGGGGCCAAGAGTGACATGTGGAGGTCTTGCAGCACCCACGGCTCCTCCTCACCCAACTTCAGCCTCATGTCCTTTGCTCACATCCATTCCTTTCATGAGATGGCCCTTCCCCCAATCCCTTTCTCTGCCTAACACAATCTTATCAAAGGCTATCTCTCTACCTCTTGCTACCCCAGATGGACTTAACTCCAGCACTGCCCACAGTATCTCGTCATACTCTCCTCTACCGTATCTCCAATCATTTCGGATTAGGGTTGGTGTTGTCCCATTTTCCTTTTTCTCCTGTTAGAGGCAGAAATGAGTCTGGATTCCCAGCACCTAGCACAGAGTGGTGCTCAATAAATGTGTGTGACATTGTGGTGAAGATTCAAGGATAATTCACTAATTTGGACTTAAAGTTCTACTGTTTAAGTTGTAAATGAATCTACTCAAACTATAGCTACCAAACTATCATAAATTATTGCTGATGATATTTCTTGACACAGTACCATCTGGTTTTTGTCTTCCTATTTCTAGCTCAAGGTTCTCACATTTTACTTTAACAATAGCTACTTAAATTTATTTTCTTCGTACCACTGCATAGCATAGAAAGGGCATGCATTAAAGTCATGAGTGATAAAATAAGGTTCATTTCATCTCATTTATTTATTTTTTTAAATAATTTTATTTATTTATTTTTTTTCCCCCAAAGCCCCAGTAGATAGTTGTATGTCACAGTTGCACATCCTTCTAGTTGCTGTATGTGGGACTCGGCCTCAGCATGGCCAGAGAAGTGGTGCGTCGGTGCGCACCCGGGATCTGAACCCGGGCCGCCAGCAGCGGAGCACACGCACTTAACCGCTAAGCCACGGGGCCGGCCCTCATTTCATCTCAATATCTAAAGTATTTTGGGCCAAATTATTTATGTATTCTTTGATCAGAAATATTGTGTACCTTGTGCAACCCAAAAATTAGTTATTTCATTTAAAAGTTTTTATTATGATAAATTTTCAAACATATACAATAGTAGAAAGAATATTAATAAACTTCCATTTGCCTGTTAGCCACTTCTGTAATTATCAACTCAGGGATAATTCTGTTTCACCTCTACCTCCTGCCTCATGGCATCTTATTTTGAAGCAAATCCCAGAAAGCATGTCATTTCATCATAAAAGAGAAGACTTAAAAAACATATATATCATTATTACACCTAAAAAAATTAACAATAGTTCCTTACATCATCAAATATTCAGTCACTATTCAAATTATTAGTTTTTTCATAAATGTAATTTCCTTCACAGATTGAAAAATTAAGATCTAAATAAGGTCCACACATTGCCATTGGTTGAAACTCCTTTTAAGTCTCTTTTAATCTATAGGTTCCCCCACACACACTTTTTTATTTCTCATAAACTATTTATTGAAGAAATCAAGTCATTTGTCCTGTAGAGTTTCCCACAGTCTGGTTTTTTGCTGTTTGTCTCCCCACGGTGTAGTGTAACATGTTCCCCTGTCCTCTGTATTTTCTGAAATTGGTAGTTGGAATGAGAAGCTTGATGAGATTCAGATTTTTTGGCAGGACTTTTTCAAGGATGGTGGTGTGTTCTTCCTTCTTCCATCAGAAGGTAAACATTGGTTGGTTGTCTCTCATTGTTATGTCAGCAATCGGTGTGCTCAAGGTCTAGATCCATTAGTTCTTCAGGGATTGCAGAAAGGTGATATTCTAATTTTATCATTCCTTTGTCATTTAGCAGCTGGAATACTTATAAAGAGGAGTTTCACCTTATGTATTATCCCGTTACTCAGGGATATAGTTCACACAAGAAAGACAGAAAAAATAATAGAATTTATTTACCAATTTTCAAATCAATAATAAATTGCTTCCTAATGATCTTCTAAACATGACCAATTTTATGAGCATCATTATTACCCCTATTGATGCTCACGTTGTCACATCTTTGGCCAGTGGGAGCCTCTTTAGGTTGGCACTCGAGTCCTTTCGGAATGACCCTAGCAGTCTTCAATAGCTTCCTCGCTGTCTATATGACAAAATGCTTCAAGTTCTCTTGTTCATTTCCTGCCCCAGACCTTGAATCAGCCTGGCTCCTTTAATGGGAGATAGTATTTCAAGACCTGCACCAAGGCTCTGGGGGTGCTCTCTGCATCTCAGTTGATTTGACATTGACTTTGAAGTTTTAAATTTTTCAGACATACTAGTGGCTAACAGCACAGGCTCCAGAGGTAGACTGCCTGGGTTTGAATCACTGCTCTACCACTTATTACGTATGTGACATTGGGCCAGGTTATCAACTTATCTGTGCGTCAGCTTCCTCAATTGTAAAATGAGAATAATAACAGTACCTAAACTCACAAGATCCTGGTGAGATTTAAATGAGGCAATTTATGTAAAGTGCTTAGCCTGCCACATGGCTGTGTAAGGGTTGGCTATTATTATTCTTATTACTAGTCTCTTCCCAGCCTTGTCATTGTTGCCTGCTCACACTGTGAATCATCTGGTGTGCAACACAGACTTACATTTTATTCATATCTAGTGACACGCTGATTTATTTTAAAAAACGATCTAAAGTTCCATCTGCAACATTTGTCACACTAATATGCAGCTCTAAATGATGCAACACTCAACACATTAGAACATTTCCTATAAAGAAATCCAAATTCAACAAAGCTAAATGGCATTCATAAGGTCCCCAAGCTCCAGCATACTTCCTGCTTTTTATACTTGTCTGGAAAGGGGTAAATTGGTAGGAGACTGGCTGGGAGTGGTCCAACCAGGGAGTTAAGGTCTTACTTTGCACTGAGGTCATTGCCAAGCCACATTTATCTGCTCTTTCCCAGCTGAGCACAGGGAGCTCTTAGGGATGGCATTCTCCAAAGCCCTCCAGCTCTGTTTCTAATCAAACTGGTAGAGCTGCAAGACATGCCCCAGATCATGTAAATCCTAACACTGGTCCTCTCTAGAAGCCCATCCATGTTATCAAATCTTGATCCATTCAGCCATTTGCAATACAACTCTTTCTTCATGTTTGAGGGGTTAAAAGATTTCAGGGCTGCCACCACTGAATGGTTCAGGATAGACAGTGAAATGGAAGCAGCAGCCCAGGGGGCTGTTAGCTTGGTGGTCCCTTAGATCCCAACAAAGCCTCCAGGTCCTCTTTAAACCTGAAAACCCTACAGAGCCCTAACTTGAATAGTCTTTAAAGTGGTTATGCCATGGGTTCCTTAAAACAAAGGTGTTTGTTTGCAATTTTACTACTTGCATCACTGACATATAATTGCACTCTCGTTGCATCAGCTATGCCAAGTTGTCTGCAGGGCTCTGGCTAGAAATTCCCAGGATGCACCAAGATCTGTCATTGCTTAAACAAAAATTTACTCACTTGTTTCACTCTTTGTTTTCTTTGTGTGTGTGTGTGTGTGTGTGTCTTGATAGCACTCTTAGGATTTTGTTTTAAGTAGCTGTTTGTCATAAGATGATATGACATTTAAAGTACTTTAAAAATAATAATCATAATCCAAATGTTTGTCAACAGGGAAGTGGCTGTGGATAAATCATGGTAGATTCATATAATGAAAACTATTCAGTCTAAAGCGCTAAATTTACTAAATAATAAAATTACTAAAAATAATAAAGTGGATTTTTAGGTATTAACATGCAAACATGTTTTTGAGAGAACAAAACCAAGTTTCCAAACAGTATGTATAGTAGGATCATATTTTAGCAAAATAATAATTATTATACATGTTGGCATATGCATAGTAAAAAATCTGTAGAAAGATAGCCTCAGCTATTAACAGCGGTTATCTCCAGGGGTGAAATTATAATTGACTTTTCTTATATATTTCTATAGTCCCTGAATTTCTTATTAATAAGTATTACTTTTTCAATCAGGAAAAATATATTTTTTTGGAAATACAAGTTATAACTTGTTCAAAACAGTGAAAGAATATATTATCAATTGTAATAATATTAGTGAGATTTCTCATGGTAGCTTTTCAATTGAGTGGTATAATATTAGTAAGCTTCTGTGAAAATAGAAGTTATTATTAATGTAATGACTGATGTATCAGAAAACAGTATACCTAGCTCTCATTGAATCCAAAATAATTTAGTGCATGTTTCTATACATATACAAAACCAAATGAAATTTAAAACTTTGATATCTTTAGAACAATGAACAAACCACATTTATTCCTTAAACGTGTATTTCTGATAATAGTACGTGCCAGACAACGTGCTAGGTGCTAGCCATACAGTGGTGAATGAGATAGACCCAGTTTCTGTCCTCATCTTATTATGGTAAAAACCAATCCTGTGTATATCCTGGAGCATATCAACAATTAACTAGAAGAATTACTGTATGTCAATAAATAATAAGCAAATAAATTAATTGTACTTCTGCTCAAATTTTTATTGCTAAAGCGAATTTTTCCTTTGATAAGGGCTAAGTGACTAAAAACATATATTTCATCAACATATTCAAATTTCACAAAATTATCTCTCACTGTAGGATATATTATCACGTATTTTGACACTTCTAAATCAAATAAAAAATAAAAAGAACACAAATAGATGAGAAAGCTTATTTTCTTTCCTATTGGTATTTCAGTTTTAGATGCGACATCTGAATTCCAAAGACATAAAAGAAAGTCTCTGGTCTTATTCTGAATTATAAAGTTAACAAGTCAAATTTCAAAAATCATTAATATCAACTTCTTTAAAGATGAGATATTCTTATCTCATAACCTCCAGTCTAAGTCATGCCCACATTTTTCAGTCCCTTCTGTGGAACAGATGACCATTTAGGGGGAAAGGAAGATCAAACTGTCAATACTGTCAAACTGAAATAGAATTGAATTTGTATTTGTAGAATTGAAATTCCTTGAAGATGCCATACCTACTATTACTCTAGGCCAGGGGTCAGCAAACTTTTGCTGTACAGGGCCAGGCAGTAACTGCTTTGGGCTTTTGGGCCATGTAGTCTCTGTCCTGATGGGGTTCATGACAGGCTATCCAAAATATGGCACCTTGGCATATTAAATATCTTAGGGTGAAGGAATGTAAAAAACTGGCAGAAGCAGGAAGGTCACTTGGACCTCCCCCTACTTGTTCGTCCTCCCTGAAACAGGTCATAAAATTCCCATGCAAAAGGTGCCCTTCTCGTACCAGGAGGAAAGCAGACATTCTTAACACCAGAGGCAGGGAATTCAGGGCAGAGGAGGCTGTATCAACAAACCTTGTTAAACTAACCCTTATCTTCCTAGTTACTTCACCATTTACTAACCCCAACCCAAACCTTTTTGTCTTGTCGATTTTTCACAGATTTATTGTTTCTTTGTCAAAAGTTATAAAAGCTTCCTGTTCTGGTCAATTCAGGTCTTCATTCTCTTGTGAAGTTTCCCATGTACATGTAAAAATTCAATAAAATCTGTATGCTTTTCTCCTGTTAATCTGTCTTTGTCAGCTTAATTTTCAGACCCAGACAGGGATCCTACAAGGACCAAGGAAAACTTTTTCTCTCTCTACCTTTGAAATGACTCAACTCTGCCATCATAGCACAGAAGCGGGCATAGCACATACATAAAGAAATGGGTGTGGCTGTGTACCAATAAAACATTATTTATGGACAGGAAAATTTAAATGTTATATAAATTTCACAAGTCATGAATATTATTATTCTTTTGATTTTTTTCAATCATTCAAAACTGTAAAATTCATTCTCAGCTAGTAGGCCTTACAAAAATCTGGTGGTAGGCAGACTTGCCCCACGGCTGTAGGTTGCTGGCCTCTGCTCTAGGCCAGAGCTTGATCTCAGAACCTGCTGCTTCTCTTTAGTTCTGGAACGGAGGGTGGGGAGTAGGGGAAGAAATCCCAGAGATTTGTGAAAAAAAATTTCATAGTGTTACTTCTCTAAAAACAAATTTAAGCCTCCTTATTAATCCAAGAATTTACAATCATAAATGTACACTTTTAAACCAAGTTTATAAAACATTTAAAGAAACAGTGAGTTTTAAAAGGCAGCTCTAGGGCCGGCCCCATGGCTTAGTGGTTAAGTGCGTGCGCTCTGCTGCTGGCGGCCTGGGTTCGGATCCCGGGCGCACACCGACGCACCACTTCTCCGGCCATGCTAAGACCGAGTCCCACATATAGCAACTAGAAGGATGTGCAACTATGACATACAATTATCTACTGGGGCTTTGGGGGGAAAAATAAATAAATAAAATTACTAAAAAAAAATAAAAATAAAAAAAAAATAAAAGGCAGCTCTGAATGAAAGAGCTGTCCATTTCTCCCTATTTTCCTTGCTGAACATTGGGGAATAATCATTAAAAAATAAAAACAAAAATAAAACTTTAATTGGATTAATAAGTGAGAAATAGCACCCTGTTGTCTTCACTTACATTTCTTTCTTTACATGTCCATGAGCATCAGGAATGTTCTCGCCACTCCCTGGAAATGTAATTTATTTTATGCGAGCTCTTTATATTGATATTAACCTTTTATCTACTATTATAAGTAACAAATATTTCCCCATTCTCTCTTGCTCTTTTATTTTGTATAGGATGTTTATGATAGTTCATTTATTATAGTCAGAAGCAGTCTTTTCTTTTACATTTTGTTTCTTTATTATGCTTAAAATGAACTTCCCCATTTCAAGATCACATAAACATTCAATTATATTTTCTACTATTTTGCGAGTTGTATTTTTTATATTAAACTGTTGGGATTTGGAATTTAGTTTGGTATATAAGCTAGGGATCCAAAGTAATATTTTTCTAAATAGCTCACCTATTTTCCTATGTTCAAATCCTGCCTAATCTTGAGCCCTCAGGATCCCCAACTTGAGAGAGAGCTTGCTCTCCCCTCAGTTCCTAACTGTTCCAACCCCCACCCCATGGTTTTTCTTTCTTTCTCGTATTATAATTATCTGTGCATATCTCTTCTATTGTACCACACTGTAAGCTCCTTGAGAGCTGAGACTGAGTTGTATTCATCTTTGTATCCCCCAAAGCCCTCACACATTTGTGGAAAGAAAGGGCGAGTGATGGCAGCTCTGGCCCTGCCCCCATGCCTCTGTTCCTCTCACAGAGAGAGGGCAGATCAAACCTCACAGCGAGGATGGGGCTGCCTGCCTTGTGCATCTGGGGGATTTGTGGTGGCCACCAGGCCAAGGCAGCTCTTATTTAAACAAGGCTGGTATTTATAGAACAAGGTCACGCACTCCAGGCTGAGCAGATACAAAAGTGAGCAGAGATGTCAGTCAGGCTCTGGCAAATAAAGGGCGGTCTGGGCAGAGCCCTCATGTCCCTGAGCATCAGGAATGTCCTCACCACTCCCTGGACAAACAGGGATTCCGGGGCAGGATTTCTCACCCTTGACCAATTATAATGACAAAAATGGGGATTGTGAGATACTTCTGAGTGGTTCAGGAAAGGCTATACATAGTGCATGTAAATAAATGTAGTCTAGATTCTGGGCAACCTCATTGTGCCCTTCACTGCCTTAAACATTGGGCTTTAGCTATAAATCACACTTTCCTAGTATGTTAAATTTAGTTTTACATATATATATATAGCTTTAGGGAAGTGTGATTAAGTGAGCATTTAAAAATATTGGCCTATTTTAGCTGTATTCTCCAAATTCTAAGCTGCAGAGCACTTTAGTGACTTGAGGGCTTATTTCCCGCCAGGGTGGAGAGGGCTCTGTGGTGGTGAATGAGCCTGGAATTCCATGTGTGTGTGTTTGGGGGGGGGGAGGGGCAGAAAAAAAGAGAGAGACAGATATTGAAAACTGGGATTTATTAGGGGCAGGGAACCCCTTGCTAGCCATGGGTGGGTGAGGGTTTTTTGTTTGTTTTTACCGTATTTGGAAGGGAAGAACCAGCAGTGAAACGGCTCCAGTGGAGGGATTGGGGCAGGGGTGCTAATAAAAGTTGACCATGCTGGATTTGGAAATAAAAAACCTCTAGGCCTTTTCTCTATCCTTACCTACTGCTCCTCTCTTATTCCTTTGACCCCCCAAAGAAATAAATAATGGACCAACTTCTATGACTAAAATCTCAGAAAATAGTAAGAAAAGAGGCTCTTCAAGAACTCTTAACAGTCATATGCCCCAGAGAACAGTTCCAAGAACTCTGTGCTAAACACGCTCCTAAGAAAATGGCCAAGAGCAGGTGAAGCCAGAAGCTTCTTTACGTCCACAGTGTTTTCTAGTGACAGCAGGCTTAGCTGGCTACTGCTGCAAGTTCCATTCCTGAATTATGAGAAGTGGAGTTGTTTTAAATGTACAAATTGAACTATTATTTTTAAGTACACCCACTTGTGAAATGTTTCAGCCACAATTCTTTAAAGATTGATAGATTATAAACTCCTGAAGTAAAAGGAGTGCTAAATTCCTTTAAAAGGCACAGCAAATGTCCAAAATCACAAGCCGTAATGCAAAGTCCAACAAGTGGATGCCTGCGTGGGAGAGAGTCCCTGAGCAGCTCGAGTCCTCATAATAGACGCAGAGTTAGGACAATGCCAACGCTGACAATGGCTTGGGTGACTCAAACCAGCTTCTATTCCACTGATCACTTCTGGCATGAACTGTGCTTTCAAAAGCAAATTCCTCACATTTCTTCCATGCTATAGGTGGACCAACAGGTGCAGGATCCCGTAGCTAGGTGGGCCTCGAAGAGAAAAGGGATAATAGCTTTGATAAGAATGTTTGTCCCTGGAATTCTGCCCTCTGAAATTATTTATTATGGATATTCACTTGCAGTTCACCAACTGTTCTGCTGAAACACCTTCTAGAAAAGGCAGAACTTGAGCAGGATGGATATTTTGCTGGTGTGCTCTGGAGCAAGAGGGTGTTACTGTGTAGGCATCATGTTAGGGATTTGTCAGGGAAAAGCAGCAACAGCTAGTAACTCAGAGCACGTGATGGCCTGGGCGCCCTGCAGTACACAGGATCTCCAGGCAGAGAGTAAATATCCTCTAAATATTTGAAACTGAGGTTCACTCAATCAAGGAAAGAGGAGACTGAGGGAGCACTCATATAAAATCTTAGACCCGTGGAGGGATATTATTTATTCCCTGGGGAACAACTGTTTGTCTCTTCATTGAAGAGAGAAGCATTCGGCTGACACTCATGAGCAGAAGGGAAAACTTTGGGGAAAGAAGGGATGTTAACTAGTGGAATAAATTATCAAAAAAAATATTCTGGAATCTCAATTTCAGAGGGTCTCTGTCATCAATAGAAGGCACAATAGTTGCTATAAATGAAGCAGGAGGATAGGCCAGATGACCCCTCAGAATCTCTTCTCACCTTCCATTTTCTTGTGATGGATATTTACCCAAGGTTACAATAATATCAAAAGAAGCAGAACAATCAGGAATACCTTGTGACATACCAGAGCGAATAAAGGCTCGAAAAATTCTTGCTGATGAAGAAAACAAATGTGTCCAAACGGCATTTCCTGATTACTTATCAATAATGTAGACCAATGTCAATCTATCTTAAGAGACATATACATCCATTTGGACCCTTTTTAAATTATTGGTCTCATTCTTTAACTAAATGCCAAATATGTTCACTCCAGAAATAAAATCAAAAGCCAAACTCAAATCAGGATAAATAGAGATTATAAAAAAAGTCATCTTTCTTTTTATTCACTTGCCTGCTAACCTTGGAAAATTTGCTAGTTACAAAGTTGCTTTTTATTTTCCAATAATTTCTGAGGGAACATTGGAATACTTGCATGAAAGAAACCACTTCACCTTAACCTCCCTCTTCCAAGATTTTGAAACAGAGTAAGTACAGGGACAATGATGAAGCATTTTTTAGAGGCAGCCTCATAGCCTAGGCCCAAATAGATGGTGGTATTAACAGAAACAACTAAATATCCATAGCAACTGTGGAAAACAGATCCCACGGCATAGTCCTTATTGCAAGTCACTTCCTTTTGTGACACCTCACTAACCTCAGGCAGAACTAAATGCTTCCCACTCTTGTTCCTATAACCCCACCTTGAATACAGGTGCAGGGTCAGGGGAGGGGAAGGGAGAATTGTTTTCCCATTTAGGCCACCTTTCCCTTCACAGCCACCTCCCACCCTTTGCTGTGTGTCACAGACTCCCCCCAAGGACCCACTTAGGAGGGTGTCTGGGGCTGTTTGAGAGGAGGGAGTCCCCATTGGGTAGTTTGGGTGGGGCTCAACTCAATCAAAGCCCGATTATAGGGGCCAGGTGAGTGGTAAGGGTTTAATAAATGTTAACACCCACCCCATCCTTCCTTCATCCAGACACATTAAACAGAAACATTCACTAAAATCCCCTTAAAAAATATTGTGTACACGATGGCCTTTCGTCTTCCTGACTGCTGCCTGCCTTTTGTCTGGGTGACTGGCTCGCCGGCAGACCCTGCAGTATGACTCAGCGTGCTGAAGTTTGGCACTGCGGGCAAGCACAGCTCTCAACACTGCTTTAACTACCAGAAGCAGCTGATTGCACTGGGCCTCTGGGGACCCTGTTCCGATGATGACAATCAAAAGGAAGTGAACCCTGGTGGAGCGGGGGCAGTACCTTCCAATTAAATGCTACTGAAATCAAGGAAGAGTGCACCACAGCCTTGTAAAGAGCTCGGAGGCCGGCTCTGAGAGACTCCCCTTGGTGTGAGCTTGCTCGAGACCATACCAGGCCCACCTTACCAGCTTATGATATTGGGCTGTGATGATGATGACAAATTGTACTGCTAATAAAGGCACTACTGATTGAATGCTTATTGCTAAACCCTTGGTGATGTTGCCTCATTTACCCCCCATAGCAATCCGGGAAGGTAGACAGTAAAATCCTCCTTTTACACATGAGGAAACCAGGGTTCACAGAGCCTAAAGTCAAGTGGTGATTAAGCAGGATTTGGGCCCAGACCAATCACTTCAACACTACTGGTTTTAGAAAAGCTGCACTATCCACACCATCATGGTTCTAAATCTAAGCATGGCCAGGGGAAGGAATAGGAAGCTCCAAATTGACCTCTGAGCTTTTTATAGAGTAGCATCTCCCCAGGCACTGGCTCTCTGGTGACCTCAGAGGCAGGCTGCCTCAGCTGTGTCTGCAGCAACCCTCAGAGGTTCTTCCGGAACCTGACCCTGCATCCATGCCGCCACTGGCTCCAGGCCCAGCCTTGCTGCAGTCTTATGAAAACAGATTTCAAAATGGATAAACCCTGGAGGTTCAGGGATAGGCATGTACTTCTATAACTGAGTAAACAGGGATGGAAGCGGCAAGGATAATTCTAACAGATAATCCCCAACTCTCATTTAACGTCAGAGATGAAGTTTTCCTCTGCTAGAGAATTCATCAGAGCTGCTCATGACTCTGGCTTCCTTATTTGATTTCTTCTGCAAACCCTCAACTGGAGTGTGTGGAGCAACAAAATAGCTAAAAGCAAAAAGGGGAAGCAGCAGGAGTCTGGCGCTTACAAATTGGTTTCAGGAGAACAAACTGTAGAATGAAAAATTGTGGCCAGAACAAGGTGGGCAGCCAGGAGCTCAGCAGACAGTCCATAGATAGGAGGCCTGGCTGTACTGTGATTCCAGGACCCAGGGGAAAGCACAGGGCTGGCATGAGGAGGAAGACGGTGACCTGACAGTGAGAGAAAGGCTCTGTCCTGTGCTGTCACTAGAAAAATAAAAAAGGCTAACCACCAGGAGAGCCGCCCCCCGCTTTCTTCTGGGAGGAGGGTAAGTGGCTGGGGCCAAGGTTCCCTGCAATGGGGGAAGGTGTATTCTCTTCTTTGTGGGAGGGAGCCTTGCTTACCTATAGAAGGGGATCCCTCAGGGTCCCAGTACTGGAGTTCCTAAAGTCCAGGGCACACTCAGGCCAGTGTGGAATTGAGCTCAAGCTTTATCGATACTCATGGACAGCAGACTAGGATCTCG
Organism: Ceratotherium simum simum; assembly: GCF_057802395.1. Classification (NCBI taxonomy): domain Eukaryota; kingdom Metazoa; phylum Chordata; class Mammalia; order Perissodactyla; family Rhinocerotidae; genus Ceratotherium; species Ceratotherium simum. The sequence goes on along the minus strand of NC_141910.1, from coordinate 29,170,189 downwards.
AGCGAGGCTATGGCTACCTTCCCTCTCATTAGCATCCCCGCCTGCTCAGTCCTTCCCTGGGAAATGTCTGTCAGTCCGTCTACAGCAGGGAGAGGAGACTCAGCGGCAGCTGCTCTGCGAGGAGAAGTTGCTGCAATGGTGCTTGTTGCAGTTGGACAATATCATGGATTTCCCTGCAGCAGATGACCTCTCACTCTGACCTATAGGACCCATGGGCCCCAATAAAGGTAAATTGACTCATCAGTCCGGTTTCCTCACTCACGCTGTCCCACACCCCACCCGAGAGCTGCAGGAGCACTTACGACCCTTGTACGAAGGTGAAGGAGATTGGGAACCATGACTGAAGAGCCTGGGACCAAAAGGCCAAAGAATCTCCTGCCCAAGAGTCTAGTGTCAAATACAGGACCTTCTCGGCCCCTGGAAATGTTCTTGGCCGTCTCTCCCTGGCCAGAAACAGAAAATCAACTACCGACCCTGGGCCTTGAGCAACTAAGCCAGGTTGTGAAAGAAACCCTTCTCTGCATGGCCTATTGGCCCCTGTGATGGCCTCACAAACTTGCTTTGGGAAACTATATTTTATTTAAAACTTGATTTCCTTTGTACCTGTTCAAAGTTTTGTTTTCCTTTTAAAATGCCAAATATACAATTTATAGAAAAATATAGCTAGATTTCTTTTTTCCAGTCAGCAGTTTAGAATGATCTGTCTTTATATTAATCTATAATAAGACAGGAACACTTAGGACATTTTGTGATGACACTCTTCGTTCTGGGACTTGGTGCATCTCTTGCACATGATGATACGAGTTTGCTCTGCCTCCCTCCTCTGCAGCTCCACTTTGCAGTCTGAGAGGTGAGTCAGCACAAAGAGAAAACTCACTTCTCTAGGCAGGGGCTAGAGCTGGAAGAGGACAAGGAGGCTCCAAAGTCCAGGTCATGATTTATGTTGTCATTGATTAAGATAACTCCAGAGAACCACAGAAAGTTAGCATACCCACTCAGGCTGCCCTTGAAAAGTGTCCTACTGTGTTCTCCTCTGAAGCTTCTCTGGCTGCAGAGGCTCAGAAGTGCTGACAGCATGAAGAGTAGTGGTCCCCATTCACTTCCTCCTGTCAATTCCAGGGGACACCAGAGGGTGCATCAGCTGACAGGTAGCATTAAAGATGGCTTAAGAAATAGAGGTACTTAGCCTCTGTTACCAATGTTTATGCCACACTAACAGGTACATCTGGGCTTACAAGTCATGAATTTGGAATAGAGAAGCCAGGGCTGTGAGAGAAAATAAAAATTTCCCCCCTCAATCTATTTGATTTACCAAATTATATTCTTGCCATATGGGTTAAACTGTGTATATTAGTTTTCTATGGCTTCTATAACAAATTATCACAAACTTATGTGGCTTTAAATGACATAAATTTATTATCTTACAGGTCTATACGATGAGGTCAGAAGGTCAGAAGTCTGGAGGTCAGAAGTCTGACACAGATCTCATTGGGCTAAAATCAAGGTGGCAGCAGGCCTGCGTTCCTTTCTGGAAGTTCTGGAGGACAGTCCTTTTCCTTGCCTTTTCCAACTTCTGGAGGTGCCCGCATTTTTTAACTCATAGTCCTCTTCATTCAACTTCAAAGCCAGCAATGGCTGGTCAAGTCTTTCTCACATCACATCTCTCTGAAACTGACTCTCTTGCCTCCCTCTTCTCTTACAAGAACCTTATTGACCCTCCTATATAAACAGGTTCCAGGGATTGGGATATGGACATCTTTGGGGGCCCACGATTTTGCCTGCCATACTGTGGAAGATCTTTAGAAATTTGAGAATAAAGAGATAATGTCCTTATCACAAAATTGTGGGAAAAGAAGGGAGGCAGTCCACTCCCTGTCTCAAGCTGCCAATTCTACTGCCCAGGAAAGCAGTCTGTTCCCAATATCCCCTCAATATTCTACTCCAGGCCACTAAGTCTTTGTCATCAATAGAAGAAAAACAGTCTGTCAAGCTCACCCTTTCTGTACATGCTTCTTCTCTTACCACATGTGGGCAGGGGATAAACTGTCAACTCTCATATCTTGTTCAAAGTTAGAGTCACTAATATGCCATTTACCATTATACCAATATGCCAATTCCTTTAAACCATCCTTCCAGGACCAGTTTCCAATCCTTGAACCATTTTAACTACCAAGGAGGCATGAGGCTTTGGGGCAAGCTAGTGCTTCATAAAATGACAGCTAAGACACTCTGGTATGCATCTAACACGGCTATCATTGTCGTCACCAGCTTCTGTTGAGGGACAACCCAAAAAGAGGATCATATAACAGGCAGACAGCATCATCCTCAAGTTCCAAGGCCACTCTCATTTGTTTCATCAGGCTGATCTGGGACAGGCAGCTGATAGGACCCAGGCTTTGCTAGAAGCCACGTGAGAGGAACATGTCAAGAATACCAAACCCTAGACATAAAATGATAAAAATAGCTAACAGTTATTGGGCCATAGACAGAGTGGTTAAGAGCAACGACTCTGGTGTTAGACTGCCCCCACCATGTACTAAACATGGGATCCTGGGCAAGTTTCTGAACCTCTCTGTGCCTCAGTTTTCTCACCTGAAATTGAGGGTAACAATAGAACCAATCATATAGGATTGCAGAACCAGGCACATCGGAAGCATTCACTAACTGTTAGCTGGAATTATTATTAGCCATAAGCAATGCTAAGCATTTTTCAAGCATTTCTTAATGAATCATCAAAATAGCCCCATGAGGTATGTACTATTATTATAATCTCCATTTTTAAGATGAAGATGAGGTAAAGGTCACGTAGCTGGTGAGCAGCAGAGCCAGGATCAGAATGCAGTGGGTGTGATTCAAAAGGCCATGCTCTTAAATTCTGTGGGAGCGAGAGTCTAGAGGGAAAGACTGACAGTAGCTGTGCCTTAGATATCCCATCTCTTCTACACTTTCTAGCATGTGCCTTATGCACAGTTGTTGCTTGCGTGTTGGATCAGAAAACCCGAATGAAACTAGCACAAAGACAGACATGTGTGGCCTTGAAACAGCTCTGCGTCACCCTGTTCCTGATCCAATGCCACGCACTGGTTGGATATTGGGTTTTGAGGCCCCTGGGAGCTCACAGCTCTGAGTATTCCCTTTTGAGAGGTGCCTCCTCCTGACCGACTCCTCAGTTCCATCCCTGGCACCAAGAAGACACAGCGGGAGCCCTGGAGCAGTAATTCCATCTTCATTCGCCAGCATCCTGGGGAATCAATGGTTGGCTCAAGGAGCACCATGAAATTCTCATTAACAAAATTAATTTTAATTTGCTATAGTTTTAAAGGAAAATTTGTGCTTCTCTGTGGTGTTGCTATGGATCCAAACAATGAGAGGGCGTGGCAGCTCTACAAAGGGCAAGAATTGCTGTGTTGAAAACAATGAGATCTCGTAGACAAAACGTTGAGCAAAAGAAACCAGACACCAAGGAGTATGTACTTTGCGATCTCATTTAGATAAAGGTCAAAAACAGGCAAGACTACCCTGTGCTTTATAGGGATGCATTTTTAGATGGCAAAAATATAAAAGAAAGAAAGTAAATGATTACTACAGAAGTCAGGAGAGTACTTACTTTTGGAGCAGGGCAGGGAGTTGGAATTCCATTGGGAAGAGCACTCTTGGGGTGCTGGTAAGGTTCTATTTCTTAACCTGGGTGGAAATGACACAAGATTACTTTTACTATAATTCATTTAGTTCTACAGGGTTCCTTTTGTATAAGTCATCTATGAATTTTCCTGTGTGTTATATTTCACAATAACGAAGGTTAGTTTGTTTTGTTTCACTAATGATATTTACAGCAACCACAGCTGAGAAGATATAGAAAAAGCTATAGGAACTAAATAACTGTTGAGTTGGACTAGAGAGACCTTGAGAGATCATCTGTCTCAGCAATTTTTAAACTTTAGCATGCATAAGCGTCCCCTAAAGGACATGTTGAAACACAGCTTCCGGGGCACCACCCTGAGAGATTGGGATTCAGTAGGTACAGAGTCTGGGGCCCAGGATTCTGAATGCCTAATAAGCCCCCAGATGCTGCTGTTGCTACCACACTTTGAGAGACAGTGATCTAGTGTGCTCCCAAAATTTTGCGCCATCCTTTAAAAGACACTCAAGGAGACAGTCCACATGAAATAGGATGTAGGATGTGGTCCTCTTCCTGTTTGATAATGCAGATCTATCCAGCTTCTAGTCTTGACAGATTATTGAATCTAATTAGTGACCTAATCCTCCTTGCCCCCCAAATACATACACATATGTACTCTCACTCTCCACAAAATTATCTGTGTCAATTTGAACTTCTGCAAAGCCAGGAGTAAGTTCAGTGTTTCTGAAGTCGTGCAACCAGCCATCAGTGCAGAGGAAAAGGACAGAAAGGTTCTAGCTCATGGGATCCTGAAAAGTGACAGCTCCCTAACGTAGATGAGGGCACAACCATTCTGCTATCCACTTTCAAATGTGGCCCACTGCCAATTTATAAGGAAGCAAACAGCTTGAACTTCTCTCCTGTCTAAATTCTGCATTATATTTCCTTGTTTGCTACACAAAAGGCAAAACAGAAGCTAAAATTAGAAGCTGAGGTGCTAGTGAGGCTGATGTGTGTGGGGAGAAGGCCGAGAGGAGATGTCATAGGGAAGGATTCAGAGGAGAGTTGCCTGGGGCCCCTTCCCGAGCTGTCACAGCATGGAAAAGAAATACAAGGGAAGGCAGACGGAGGTGGGAGGCTGCTGGACCGTCCAATTATTACACCTGCAAAGAATCACTGTGGGTTTTTTGAGTCCCCTAAAAGCACCCTGACCTACTTTTGAAGTGTTGTTTCCTTATTCATCAAAACATATTCTTAGTGAATTTCAATCAAGTTTTCTGCGATTATCCAATATAGAGTTTTATTTTCTACACTGGGGGCTATCTGTGTCTCCATGCATAATGGTAATATACTCAACAGGCTGATGATGGATATGATGAATTTCTTAAAGTGGCAGGCAAGCTGCAGTTTTAAATGATTCCACCTGAAAAGCTTTGAGCAAAGCCTTGAGTCTAAGAACAGAGTGCTCACATGTGCTAGCTGGCTGGCTACATCCCTCAGCTAAGGAACACAGCCTTACCGGACGTAAGTATAAAAGCCTTAGAGTGGAATTAAATATAATAATGCCTTGGATTTATAGGGCACTTATCTTCACAGAACCTCAGGCATTCCTAGTTACAGCGTAATCCCATATTCTCTGGGCAGGATGACAAGCCGAACTCGAAATCTCACTCAGCCATGGTGAAAATAATGAAATATTACAAGGAGCAAAAAAACTAAAACAAAAAACTAGGGAGAAAAGTAAATACCTCCCCAGGGATCTCCCGGGGAGCCTTGCTCCCAGGCAGGTGGAGCACCACCGAGATCCACGGCATGTGGTTTCAACAGCTGCCTCCTCCTGCCTTGTGTCACAGGGCTGTTGAGAAAATGAGAGGGAATGTGTGGCCAACTCGTAATTACGCAGAGGCGTAGAAATCAGGGCATTGACTAGTCGGCTTCTCATTTCTCCTTCTCTCAGCCACTCACAGCCTCAGACGCAGGAGGAGGTGGATGGGATTCCCAGAGCATCTCTCCATTTGCTTATGAGCTGGAAGAAATTACAGTCAGTGCAGGCGGCTGTAAAATGCAAACCCACGCCTCGGTGTGGGCTGTGTGTGGCCTGGACTGGCCATGGCACCGAGAAGCTGGTGATGAATGATTCCCATACCCACTCTGGGCACTGGGATTTGCCTGGGCAGCACCTGAGGAGGGGCGGAGCTGCACAGCCACGTCTCTGAAGAGCAGAGGCTGAGGCAGAAGGGAACAGAAAGTTCTTAGAAGGAAAGCAAGCCTTCCTGTCCCTCTCACTTCAGCTCTGTGAGGCTGCCTCTCCCAGCAGGCCTTCCCCCATCCCGTGCACACACAGGAATAAACTGCCACTGGGTGCCCCCCAGTCCTGGGGAAACTAGAGCCCCTACTCGGCTCTGGGCCTGCCTGCCGGCCTCCCTCCCGGCCCTGCCTCCCCAGGGGCCTCCCTCCCGGCCTGGAGCTGACACCCAGGCCTCTCACTGTCCCTCTGCTCTGCTTGTCCCCTTTGCGCTGCTCAGCAGCCGAGAGGTGAGCAGGGGAAATTAGAGAACTTGCACCTGGACAAATTAACTTGGAGATGGTTAAATAAATGTCCAAATGAGTTTTCTGTGTTTCTAGGCTCTTCTGACTCCCATTCCAAGGCAAGTGAAATATGTCTGTCTGAGTGAATCCCTGGAGCTCTGGCTAAGAACACAGTGTTATTATTAGAGCGACTGGGGGGAGTCATGCCATCTCCAGGCAGGGCTCGGGTGGGCCGTGTGGGAGGCAACTGTCAACAGCTGCTGGGAGGGAAGCTTGTTTACTGTCAGCAGCCTGGCGCAGAGATTAAGACAAGGTTGGTCTCCAGATCACACTCACGTAGCTGCAGGCGGTGGCTGCGCCAGACACTGCATCCAAGTGCAGGGGTCCCGAAGGTCTCCACTCAGGGATGACTCAACCAACAAGGAAACCCAGGAGGCCACCAGGACAGCTGGGAGAATTCCCATGGGGCCACCCCACCAAACACTCCCAATAGAGAAGTGCCGCCTCCAATGCCTTCCCCAACAGAGGAAACCCAAGAACCCAAAACCAGCTGGGAATCCCACACAACAGCTCCATGTCCTGAGACTATTTTTATTCATTCACCAAATACTTATTGTGCACTTCGTCTGGCAGATACTGAGCACAGGACTAGGAATGGAGCAGCAAATGAGACAATCCCAATCCTGGTCTCACAGAGTCGACAGTCTGGAAGAAATCACCTGCAATTAAACTGGTTATTATGCGACGAGTGTTTTGATACAGGAAGTTCAAGGAGCCAAGAGCACAACGTAGGGCAACTCTGAACTGACCACAAGGAATTGCCCTGATAGGGAAACTGTCTCTTAAGAGATACATGTAGTTCAAACTCTTGGGGTCTCAAGAGATGTTAGCCTAAGGCTGTCACTGCTTTCTCTCTTTCTTTAGCTAATTAAACTTTTAGCTAATATCTACCCATCTGGCGCCTGTTCTATTTCATTACCAGTCTCTTGAACATAAAGCTCTAGGAATAAATAATTATAATCATAGAGCATCCATCAAAGTATCCAGAATTCTCTGGGAAGCATGACAGACCCCTTTACCCATTTAGGTCATTATAATAGCATGCTATTATCATCTACCATTATTCTCACTCTTCCCCTGACAAGAATAATCATCAGGAGCCTCTCCTCCAAGGAGGTCCAGCCCTTTAAGGCGTCATATAAGCAGCCTCACATCAACCAAGAGCAGAGGGTACATTAGACATCCTCAACCCCAAAGACAGGAAAAGAGCGGTGACGAGAAGTTTCACTGACGTCCCCCAGCACAGCAACCAGGGTGAACCTTTCAAAATGTAGTCAGATGATGTCTTCTTCTGTTCACTCAGATTAAAATCTGAAGTCCCGACGATGGCCCACAGCCCTACGTGATCCAGCTCCTCATTACCTGTCTGACTTCCTCTCCTACTAATCTCTCCTGGCTCACTCTGCGTCAGCCACGTGTCTCTTTGCTGATTTTCTTGAACACACCAAGCACGCTCCCTCTTCCAGGCCTTTGCAGTCATCATTCTATCTACCGGGAACTTTCTTCCTCCATATATCCACATCCTCACTCTCGCACTTCACTTGAGTCTCTGCTCAAATGACACCTTCCCTGGCCCCCCTGTTTCTGATAGCAGTATTCCCTCCACAGTCCTTGTCCTCCTCCTCTGCTTTATTTTTCTTCAGAGATGGTATCACTATCTGACACTACATAATTTGTTTGTTGTCTGTCTCCCCAGCTAGAATGAATGCTCTTGAGGACAGAGATTTTTTTTTCTGTTCCCCTCCACCCCACCCCTGCTTTCCAATGCCTTGAACAGTGCTTGGCACATAGTAGAACCTCAATAAACATTCATTGAATGAAGGAAAGAATGAATGATAAATTAGTTGGGAAAGGAAAAACTTCAATAAATGGTGATGGGGTTTTGGTGTTCCAGATAGAAAATAATAAAATTCAGTTCCTACCTTGCACCACACACCAAAGCAAATTCTAGATGGATTAAATACTAGATACAAAAAGTGAGACCTTAAAACTTTCAAATCATAATATAGGAGTCTATCTTTATGATTTCAAGATAGAGGGAAATTTCTTAGAGAAACAGCAAAAAACACAAGCCATGCGGAAAAAGATTGATACATTTGACTACAACAAAAATTAAAACTTCTGTACATCAAATGATACCATAAACAGCAAAAAAATAAAGTAGGATAAGAGATTTGTAACATATGGACCTCACAAAAGATTAGAATTCAGAATATATAAAGAATTCCTATGATAATAAAAAGGTAAATTTCAGTAGAAAGAAGAGTAAAGGAAACAGAAAGGAAATTCACAAAAGAAGAAACTTGAACGGCCCATGCATTTAGGAAAGGCTGCCTAGACTCACTAGCAAACAGGGAGACATAAATAAAAGCAGGGAGCCACTCCCCTCCATTAGATTGGCAACAACGGAAAATATGATAAAATTAAATGTAGGAGAAATTTTGGAAAATATGAGACCTCATTTACCACTAGTTGGAGCCTGAATTTGCATAGCAACACTGGAGGGGAATTTGGCAGTCAAACTGCAAATGCACCATTTGCACCAGCAATCAACTCAGCATTTCTACTTGTTCTGGAGAGATGAGTTCTCCTTGCACACATGCATAGAAGGACATGTGTGAGGACGTTCACAGCAGTTCTGTTTGTAAGAGTGAAACACTGGACGCAACCTCCATGTCCATCAGTGGGGAATGGATTGTTATATATTCGTTCAAAGGAATATTATATGACAGGGCTCAGCAACGTTTTTCTGGGCCAGACAGTAAATGTTTTAGGCTTTGTAGATCACCCAAGTCTGTGTTGCAGATTTTTTTTAACAACCTTTAAAAATGTGAAACAATTCTTAGCCAGATTTGCTCACAGGCTGTATATGCTCACAGCCATAGTTTGCCAACCTCTGCTATAAGAGCAGTTAAAATTAGTGAATTAGCATATATGGATGATAAACAAACACATGGATAAAGAGAACAGATTAGTGGTTACCAGAAGGGAAGGGGGTGAGGGAGTGGGCAAAAGGGGTAAAGGGGCACAAATGTATGGTGATGCATAAAAACTAGACTATTGGTGGTGAGGATGATGCAGTCTATACAGAAAATGACATATAATAATGTACACCAGAAATTACACAGTGTTATAAACCAGTATGACCTCAATAAAAAAAATTAGGGAATTAGGTCTATATGTGGCTATTTGAATAAGTCTTGACATACAATAAATGACAAAAACAAATTCCAGAAAAAATATGTACAGTTTAGGTAAACCTTTAATTCCTCACAAAATATAAATACATATAAGTTGTAAATCTATAAAAATGTGTGTGGAAAGGATACATATAAATTCACAAAAGAAGTCGCTTCTGGGGAAGGAAGAATGAAGAGAGGATTTGAGTGGGGCACCAAGGGGACTTGAACTTTATCAGTAATATTTTATTTATTTCATATAAAACAATCAGAGGCAAATATGAAAAAATGTAAATACTTATTCATTCACGGTATTGGGTACATGAGTGTTTGTCGTGTTATGTGCTGTACTTTACTATAGCTAATATTTTTTTCTGAAATACATACAGAAAACAAACAAAAAGATTGCTAGAGCATATGTCAAAATTTTAACAGTGGTTGTTTATGCTAGGTGGGATTTCTTATTTTTACTTATCCGTATTTTCTAAATCAACATCTATCTCTAAAAGTTGGAGTTTATTTGATAATGAGAAAATAAAGTTATAAAAACATTCCAAGGCACCAGTTTACCTACTGAACATCTCTTATTTTTGGAATCCTGAATGAAGAGATAAATCCCACTTCCATCTTCAGAGAACTGCACGTCATCCTGAAGAAAGTGCTTGTACTAGGGTCAAAACTAGGACCAGTCATCTTGCGTAGACCTAAGGCCAGGTCTGTTCTCTGTCTCCTGTTTCTCCGTCCAGTGAACACTCATTTCCTTGGCTGGGCAAGGGCTTGGGACACTGCCCACCGCTCTCCAGCACTGTGTGAGAGGACGAGGGCTGATGATAGTTAAGTATCAGAGGGAAATCTGCTACCTTGGCACCTGGCAATGGTCACCCCCTATGCTCGGCTGACCTCTCACTGGGCCTAGGTCACCAGATCTTGGGGAGGAGCAAGTAACAGGAGTTACTTAGTAATGGTTTCCTCCCTACCCCTGGGAAAATAAGTCTTTCAAGCTGTTTATCAGTGTGGTGCCCCTACTTTACAACTTGGGGTGTGCTGACATTCCATTTTTAGAACATGGTCCTGATTTTCACTTGTGCCCTGACTTACAGTGCTTTCTGGCTTGCGGTACAAAAATGCTACTGCTTACCCACCCAGGTTTGCACACATGCCCTGAATCAGGGCTGACTCCATGGGTGTGCGACCTGTGCAGTCGCACAGGGCCAAACTCTCAGATTTGGTCTAACGCTCTGTAGCCGCTATCCTGATAGTCTTAATAATTTTATACTTGATTTTTGTGTTTTGTAAGCAAAGTCTGATGAAACAACAGAGCATGTGTGTGAGCAGAGGAGATACACTGGCAGCAGTGCACACACACACGTGTTCAGGTCTGTGGGCACGGCAGGCAGCGCGCTGAAGGGACGGCCAGGCCCGGATCTGAGCTCAGTGGTGGCAGCAGCAGCAGAAGCACTGATGGCAGCAGTGGCCACAGCCCCAGAAGAGGGAGAGGCTCCTCACGGAAGCAGCGCCGGGACAGTGGGGGGAGTCCAGCGTGCCCATCCATCCCCAGAGCCCGTCCCTGCAGCATCTCCAGTCTGAGTGCTGGAACAGGAGCTGCCAGTTCTCAGACAGCAAACCTCGTCGGTAAATTACTGCAAAATAAAATTGTGCACGTGCATGTTGCAATAAAGCCTATCAGTGAGTTATTAGAATTCTTTTTTTTTAAATTATTTATTTATTTATTTATTTTCCCCCAAAGCCCCAGCAGATAGTTGTACGTCATAGCTGCACATCTTCCTAGTTGCTGTATGTGGGACACGGCCTCAGCATGGCCGGAGAAGCGGTGCGTCGGTGCGCGCCCAGGATCCAAACCTGGGCTGCCAGCAGCGGAGCGCGCGCACCCAACTGCCAAGCCACAGGGCCAGCCCTAGAATTCTTTAAAGAGTTTAGAATCTCCGGTTTTGAAAACTGTTACAGCAACGCAAAGCAAATATCCACAGACTTAGAAATAGAAAGTAAATTTAAAGACCACTGCATGCAACAGAAAGGATATTTTCTCATAGGAAGTTTCAGGTAAGCCAATTATTAACAAGAAAGACAATTTAAAATTAATTTTTCTTATAAGGAAAGATAAAGTAATACAATGCATAAATAAGCATTTTTAATTATACACAAATCATGAAATTGCTCTCAATTTCTTGTACGACCTGTACAAGTTACAGGAAATGTCAGAGGAAACATTTAAATGCCATTGTATAAATTTGTGTTTAAAATTAAATTCAGACTTTCATGAAGCTGTACTAAAATTTCTATTTTGGAATAATTTACGAGAAATTTACCTCAATGTTGTCCCAGCCTCGAAAATTTACCTAGCATTTCCAGTAACAGTTGTACCAGCATAAAGATCCTTCTCAAAATTAACAATTATCAAAAATTATTTGAGATCTTGCATTTGCCAAGAATGACTTATGTCACTTTCAATTATATCAATTGAAAATGAAGTTGCTAAAAGTATAACTTTTGATGACCTAATAAATGAATTCGTAAAAAAACGAACCAGAGAAAAACCTATGATCAAGATATCACATTAATAAAGTATTATCATTTACTGTATTATATAATATATGACACCAAAAGCATTATTTTTTTTGCATTTGTAAGTTTATGCTGTTATTTATATAACACGATTATGCCTATTACATTTATAAGTAACAAGATCTTTTCAAAAGAAAAAGTTTTATATTTTAGTACCTTTAATGGCACTTTTCTTTCCTGCTTTTTGAACAAGGGCCCTGCATTTTCATTTTGCACTGGGCCCTGCGAATTATATAGCTAGCCCTACCCCAGACTATTTTCCAGAGGTGATCAAGCCACCACCGCCCTTCATAAAGAAGGCCAGGCATCTATCTGTTAGGCAGCTGGTCTTGGGAAGTAAAATGGCCCATTCAGAGATGGACTGGGGACCTTGTGTCCTCATTGCTGGCCCACAGCTGAGCAAGGGCAAATTAACACACAGGTCTCTTCTCTGTCGACCACAGTGGAACTGCCAGCCCCCACACATAGACTCTGAGGAAAGTTATGGCTGAAAACACCACCCCAACCTCCCTCTCCTTCATCAATGTCTCTCCTTCTCTGATGAACATCTACATTCCTTTGGGGACACAGCATGGAACAAAACTGAATTCCCCATTGAGGGGACTCAGCATAGGATATATTATATTTTGTTATTCAGACTCCAACAGCCAGTTTCTCAGCCTTACCCTCTGAATCCTATTTGGTGATTCCTGATCAAATACCCAGAAGTTCTCACAAGGTCACTTCACCAAGGCTGTCAGAGTCTTGGCAATGGATAAAAGCCCACAGGTACTTAAAGATAAGTCAGCCTAAGAGTGAGGCACCTGGGGACAGAAGCTGCCCAGGTGGTGTTCCACTGTGCTTCAGAACAAGGCAGGACAAACAGGTACTGCTGACAAGGTGATCTCCTTTGAATTGTTTCATTTCATTTCACACAAAATACATTGGGCAAATTTCATAAAAACACAACCAAAAATGAGGTTGTACTCAGGCCACCTGAACACTGGACCTTCTCCAACTTCCATTAACATACAGTTTGACAACTTGATCATTTCCTGCCCTGTCCTGTTCTCTGTTTCCATGTGTGTACATCATGAGCTCCTTGAGGACAGAGACCCTATCTTCTTCTTCATGTGTCCCCCAGACTCCAAGTATGACAATGATACTATAGTTCTTAGAGCACTTACAACCCACTTTCCCATTCATTAGTTCATCAGTCCTCACAGCACAACCCCCCCCACAAGATAGAGTAATGCCCATTTTACAGAGGAGTAGATCAAGGCCTTGAGAAGGTCACTGGTTTGCCCACAGTTCCACAGCTGCTAGAGGGCAGTGCTAGGACTCCATCACAGATCTGTCTGATTCTGTTCAACTGCACCTTTGTGGAAGGGGCCATCTCTAAAGGGCAGGCATCACTCTTTTCGCCCACTACCTAGCACGGTGCATTACAAATGCAGATACTTCAGTAAGACCTTTTGATGATAGATGTTTTCACATTTAGCATCAGAATCACAACTTTTCTACTACCTGGTGGCACACCCTGAAGTACCTGATATACCCATCTGCATTGTTCTTGGACTGCTGAGTGTGTCAAGGACTTCGGGCAGGAGGGGATGGACCTTTCCAAAACTCAGCTCTGCAAAGTGGCCTCACACTTTCTACACCCTTCTGGGGTGGAGAGGGCAGCAACACCAGTTAAAAGCACTTTGTCTAGACTTCATGGCAGCAGTGACTATCCATAACCATGGCTTCTGTTCCTTGCCCTCCTAAGATGAGGAAAATGTGGGATGGTAGGTCTCCAGAGCATAACCACCCTACATTGCCTTCTCTCCTAAGTGTCTTAGGCCACGCAGAGTCTGGCCTACAGGACAGTCCCAACTCATTGCAACTTTAACAAATGGTTCTCACATGTTTATAACCATGCGGTAAAGAAGGCCTACTTAAGGTACAAAAACACAGAAGCCACAAAGGAAAAAAGACTAAAACCCTGGGCAACATAATAATCCAAAATTTGGAACAATAAAAGATATCATAAAGTTAAAAGAAAGTGACATGTTAAATATCTGCAGCATGTATAACAGGCAAAGGATTAATATTCAGTATATCAACAATTCTTATAATTCAATAAGAAAATGGTGAACAACTTAATAAAAAGAGGCAAAGAATATAAAGAAGCACTCCATAACGAAGGAAATATAAATGACAAACAGCAAAGGAAATGTCAACACAAATAATCCACAACCAATCTATAAATGAAAATTGGGGTGAGTTTATTATGAGCCAAATTTGAGGACCATATAGCCTGGGAAAGTCCTTTCACAAAGAAATGGAGCACTCCAAAGAAGTGGGGGTGTACAGAGTGGTTATATATTGTCAAAGAGCATGTATCACATATGATTGCAATGTCCCTTTTACAGTAGTCACGAGATTGCCCTGTCGGCACAGCAATTGATGGACACAGCAAGTATCAGGTCTGGTGTCTCAATGGGCACAGCAGGTAGCAGATCTGTTGTCTTGAGTTGGGTGGTCACAGAATGAGTGCAGCAATCAAATCATAGCCTAGGGAGAAATGCTTATCCTTAAGGAAATGCCAATGTGGGGGAAGTTGCATCCTTATCTTAAGGGCATTTGTTCTTGTCTTTAAAGCAGATATACAATGCATGTTCAAAGGCCACAGGCCCCTTTGGAAAAACAAGGTCAGGCCAAATTAGTTTTACACCAAATGGCTTCATCATATACTCCAATATATTCTATTGCTTACCATTTATATATCAGAAAATATGCCAAATCTCACTGTAAACAGAGAAATACAATTAAAATACTAAAATATCATTGCGTGTTCATCAAATTAGCAAACATTAAAAAGACTAATAGCATCCAGTGTTGGACCTTTAGCTAGACTTACCAAGAAAAAAAGACTCAAATAAATAAAATTGTAAATGAAAGAGGAGACATTACAACTGATACCACAGAAATTCAAAGGATCATAGAAGACTACTATGAACAATTATACACCAACAAATTGGACAACCTGGAAGAAATGGATAAATTCCTAGAAACATACAACTTACCAAGACTGAATCATGAAGAATTAGAAAATCTGAATTCTACCAAACATTTAAAAAAGAATTAATACCGATCCTTTTCAAACTCTTTCAAACAATTGACCTGAATAGACTTCCAAAGAAGACATACAAATGGCCAACAAGCACATGAAAAGGTGCTCAACATCACTAATCATCAAGGAAATGCAAATCAAAACCACAATGAGACACCACCTCACACCTGTTAGAATGGCTATTATCAAAAAGACAAGAGATAAGATAAATATTGTATGATCTCACCTATATGTGGAATCTAAAAAAGCCTAACTCATAGAAAGAAGGTAGATTGGTGGTTGCCAGGGGCTGGGAAGTGGGGAAAATGAGGAGATGTTGGTCAAAGAGTACAAACTTCCAGTTATAAGAAGAATAAGTTCTGGAGATCTAACGTACAGCATGGTGACTATAACAATACTGTACTGTATTCTTGAAAGTTGCTATGAGGGTAGATCTTAAATGTTCATAGCGTAACAACAACAAAATGGTCATTATTTAAGGTGATGGATGTGTTAACTAATGGTACTGTGGCAATCATTTTGCGATATACTATACATGTATCAAATCATCACAGTGTACACCTTAAACTTACAGAAGGTTATATGTCAATTATATTGCAATAAAGCTGGAAGAAAAGAGAAAAAAAAGTCCAGTGTTGGGAGTTAGGAGGGCAATTAGGTTGCGCCAAATTTTAAAATGTGCATGCTCTTTGACTCAGCATTCTACTTCCAACAGCTAGCGTAGAGAAACACTTGCACTTGTGAATGAAGAAGCACGTACAAAAACGTTAATTATAACATTGTTCATAAAAGCATAACATTGGAAACAACCTAAATGTCCTCTACTAACAGCATGGCTTAATAAGGCATGGGACAGTCATAGCAGGGATATTATGCAGCAGTTAGAAAGGATATGTGGTACACTGAGCACTGATGTGGAAAGATTTCCAAGACGTATGAAGTGGAAAAAAGTGAATTGTTTAACAATATGCATAGTGTAATGTATTTATATTTTAAACATGTGCACCCACAAAGCCACACATTTCTATATGTACATATGTGTATGTGAAAATGGATAGAAATACATACTGGAAAAATACATACTAAACTGGAATTAATAGTTCTCTCTGGGTAGTGAAGTGGGCTTGGGGTCACAGCAAAGGAGAGACTTTTGCTATGACTGTTCTGTTGGTTGATGTTTTTACAAGAAGAATATATTCATATATTACACGTGCAATTTTAAAATGAAAAGGAAAACGAAACTACCATAGACTCAGGGCTGCTCAAAGGCAGACTTATAAAATCCATTAGGTCTGCCTTCCCTCTTGGGGGCATAAGTAGCTGACTGGGATCTGGAGAGGGGGGACATGGCAGAGAAAAGGAACCACCCCATGTCCAGTGTCAGCCCCCACTCAGATGCCAGTAAGTCTCCTGACTTTCTGATACTCCCTGTAGCCTGGACCTTTCCTACAAGCCCCTTTGTGTGTCTTCCCTCCCTTTCCTGATTGGATTCTACTGTCTTAACTTATTGGAATAAGGCCAGTCTCCCCTCTGAATTTGTATTCCTTATATTTTTTATAGATATGACTCAGAAAGTCATGTGTCCATTACATGACATACCAGGATTCCTACTTCTAGTGAATTCTAAGAATTGACAGATGTTATTCTATCGTCCACTGTGTCTCAGGTCAGGTTCCCTGGGAAACAAACTCTGAGACTCAGATTTACATGCAAGAGGTTTACTGGGAAGAGCTCTGGGAACAACACTTCTTGGGGAGTAAAGACAGGATTGAGCAGAGGAAGAAGCTGGGCTGTGATGCAGTCGCAGCAAAGGCCTCACCAGATCCCAAAAGGAGCTCTGGAGCTGAGAGGGCCCTTCAGAGTTGTTCCCAAATGAGGAGAGGGGCTGGGCCTTTGTACCTTCATGTGGTACAAAGAAGAATATATTCATATATTATATGTGCAATTTTAAAATGGACCACACGGACCAGTCATTGCATGTGGGCTGCCTCTGGGAAGGGAGTATAACTTTGGCCAAAACAACTCGCTTCCACTGAGGGCCAGTCCTGGGAGAGACTCAGCTGTGGGCAGCAGCTAGGGGAATGAGCGCCTCGGCCTGAAGGGGAATCTGGGAAGTTCCCCGTGTCCAGAAGAATCTGGAACTAAGGAAGCATTCATCTCTGAGGATGGAGGAAATAAGGAATGGGTACACATTTTTATCTCCATTTTACAGGTAGAGAAATAAAGTTCTTTCTGGTATGTCCTGGAAGTCAGTCAACAACAGAAGCATGGAACTGGATGCCCAGGCTGAGGGCTTGCTTATCAGGCCTACCTGTGTCAACTCCCTCTTTAGGACTCACAAAGCACGGTTTGAAGAAAAAAATATATAAATTATTGAGGGAGCAAATGCTTTGACCAGAAATAGGGAGCAATATTTTGAGTTTAAATGCCCTGATAATTATCTCATTTCAGCTTACATATCTAGAAAGAACTTAATTCACAATAAATCGGGCCCATTGCTTGAAAAGTAAAGAGATGAGAAGAGGAACACCACATTTGTGCTGCTGATAACATCTTGGCTGTCTGGAATTAAGCCCAGTGGCTCTCTCCCATCCTGGTCCCGTCAGCCTGTTTGGTTCAGGCCCTTGTTCATGAAGTCCACATACCACAGTCAGCAGCCTCCATCATCCTGAAAAGCGGAGCCCAGCGAAGACCCACAGGTACCAGCACGGAAATGTTTATCCTCCTGCCATTCCTATTCATAAAGGAAATACTTGCTCTTTCCCCACCAACTCCAAAAAAACCTGCATAGCCTTGTTTAGATCTTATGCTTTTATTTGGCAGTTCTAGATCACTGCAGGGGGTTGAGAAGAGGAGAGAATACAGGACCTGATTCCTTCAAAGATGTCAGGTTGTAAAAATGGAGGAGTAATTGAGAAGGACATAGAGCTCCAAAAATCTTTGATTTATCAAACTCTGACTGTTTGGCAGATTCAGAGCTAAGCCCCTAACATGCATCGTCTTCTTTAAACCTCACAAATCTGAGTACTAATTGTATCTGTTTTACAAGTGTTAATTATTATTTGTTTTACAGATGAGGAAATTGAGGCTCAGAGAGATAAAGTAATTTGCCTGAGATCACAGAGCTACCAAGTAACACAGAAAGGTTTCTGTCCAGGTCTGGCTCCTTCTAGAGCCACCAAGATGGGAGGTGGTTTGCAAAGACTCAAAAAGTTTAGTCAGGACAGAGAAAAATAAGAGGAACAATAGAGAGGCATTAAGAAGGTAATTAATACCATTTTTCTGAATGGTAGATTGGAACAGAGATGTCCGGGAGCCGCACAAAAGTCCTGGGCCCCCTATTTGTCTTCACTGTACAAAGAAAATCAAGGATTTAATTCCCTACATATTGTATGATGCTATTTTTAGCACATTTTAAAACATTCAAGTATTTACTATTTATTATAATAATGATGTTTACTGTTATTTAATATTGATACGTATTTTTTTTAACACAAACAAATTAGTATCAGTATAAAGACGTGCAGGAGAGAGAGAAACACCTGTGGAGGGAGGCAGGCTGAATGAGGAGCCATTTAAGAGACTTCAATTTATATTTATATTATACTAATTCTTAAGCTGGGTGATGAGGACCATAGTATTCATTATATTACTGTCTCTACAAAAGGTAGAAAGAATAATATAATACATTTTTCATTTTGAAACAGTTCATAATAACTGTTGGGTTTTTTTTTTATTTAAAATGGGGCAGAGGAGAAGACACAATATGAATTATTTTAAAAAGTTAATTTATACCACATGTACCACACACGTAAATAAGGAACAAATAAGTGGTGAGATTTCTTTTTTAATAATAACTGTTTTTTTAAAAAGAAAAGTGTTTATGGGGCCGGCCTGGCGGCATAGTGGTTAAGTTCGCACACTGCTTCCGTGGCCTGGGGTTCGCAGGTTTGGATCCCAGGCGCAGACCTACACACCACTCATCAAGCCATGCTGTGGCAGTGTCCCACATACAAAATAGAGGAAGATTGGCACAGATGTTAGCTCAGGGACAATCTTCCTCACCAAAAACAAACAAAAAAAGTGTTTAGATAAGAAATTATTTAAACTTTAATTATTTAAACATTATTTAAACTTGTACTTGGTGTTTGTTTATTTTGATCCTTACTCTAATCTGAGGTATTATATGGTTTAAAAATAGAAAGTACACCTTAATAAATGTGCAGGTCCTTTAATAAATACTATAGAAGAAAAAAAGACTGGCGAGTGTAAGCAGGGGACAGCCCATATGCCAAGTCTTGAGCCTACTCTAGTGACAGATGTACCTATTATCTCTATTGGAAGCCACCACGAGAGCCCCTTTCTGTGGCCCTGAAAATCTTGGAGCCTCTGGGGCTGCGGGTCACAGAGTGGCTCTGGAGAGTCTAGAGTCGAGGGAGCTCCAAACTCTTCCAGGTGTAGATTTGAGGCGTTGTTTGCCCAGGGTTGCCCCATCTGAGAAGAAAACCACTCTAGATCAGGGGAGAGGGTTTCGCTAGAGGGTCCAGATCTGTGCTGTCCAGCATGGGAGCTGCTAGTCACGTGCGGCTACTGAGCACTTGAAATGTCAGGTCCAAAGTGAGATGTGCTGTAAGTGTAAACTGCACACCAGATTTCAAAGATAGTACACAAATAAGAATGTAAAAAATATCATTAATAATTTTTATGTTGATTAAATGTTTAAATAATAATATTTTGCATTTATGGGGTTAAAATATATTATTTAAATTAATTATTGTTTCATTTTTACCACTTTATTGAAGTATAACTGACATACTATGAACTACAAATATTTACAACATACAATTTAAGTTTGACATGTATACACCATGAAACTATCATTACAATCAATATAATGAATACGTCCATCACCCCCAAAAAGTTTTCTCTTGCCCCTTTGTAGTCCCTCCTTCCTACCCTCCATCCCGAGATAATCACTGATTTGCATTCTGTAACCATAGAATAGTTTGCATTTTCTAGAATTTTATGTAAGTGGAGTCATACAGTATGCATAATTTTTTACTGCTTTCACTCAGCATAATTATTGTGAGATTCATTCCTGTCATTGCATGTATCAGGAGTGCATTCCTTTTTATTGATGTGTAGTATTCCATTACATGAATGTACCACAGTCTGTTTATCCATTGACCTATTGATGGACATTGGGGTTGTTTCCATTTTGGAGCTATTACAGATAAAGTAGCTATGAACATTTGTTTATCTATTTCTTTTAACTTGAACTGTTTTTTTTTAATGTAGCAACTAGAAAATTTTAAATGTGCTTACATTGTCTTTCTATTGAACAGTACACATCTAGATTCTCTTCTAGGCCCTCCAATTTCCCAGCTCAGGCCGACTGCCTACTTAATTGAGTTTAATTCAACAAACTGACATCCTGGGCCAGGTGCAGAGCGAGGAGCTATTCTTACAGAGATGCAGGGCCCAGGGAGGGAGGGCACTGGGTACATCTACCCTCTCTGCCCCACAGACTAGCCTTTTCCAGGGACTGCCTCAAGGCACTAGCCATCTGGGAGGGGAGGCAGATGCATAAACAGGCACCTCGCATTCAACATGAGAAGCCAGAGAGAGATGCATAAAGGTTCTGGTGACACAGAGGAGGAAGCACTTACTTCTGTCTGGGGAGCTCAGGGAGGTTTCCCCAGGAGGTGATATTTGAACTGGGTCTTGAAGGAAGAGTAGAATCCACCAAGCAGAGTTGGGGGGGCACTTTCTAAGTGCAGGAGAAAGCTCTGAAATTCCCCAGGGCAAGGCGGGTTCCAGGAACTCTGAGCAGAGGAGGGCATGAGATGGGGGTGGCGGGAGAGCAGGCGGGAGAGGGTCTGGCGGGCCAGAATGAAGGGCCTGCTATGCTATGGTGAGGGGTTGGTCCTTGTCCCCCAGGCAATGACACTATTGAGCCAGGAAAAAGAGCCAGGCCAGATTGCACTTTAGAAGAACGCTTGGGGGAAGAAAACAGGACTGGTGAGTACTTGGATGATGCCTCTGGGAATGGACAACAGGGAATAAGTTCTGGAGGGTTCAGAAGCAGACTGGACAGGAAAAGGCAACTAACTGGATGTGAGGCATGTGGAAGTGCACGACTCCGGGCCCCTTACTGCTGGCACTCTGGGTTGACGCCATCCTCTCTTGCCTAGATTCTGGCTACAGCCTCCCCACAGGTGGTCCTCGTGCCACCCACCCCACTGTTGGCAAAGAGAGACTTAAACTCCCTAATGATCTCCTACCAGCTCAGTTTCCCCCACGGCTTTCCACCACCTGCAGAACGAAATCTCACTTCCCTTAGATGGGCCAAAGCCCAGGGCAGTCTGGGCCCACCCACCGGCCTGTGCGCCTCATCCTGCCACCCCAAGCACTCCCGCAGTCCTTCTCTTCCAAACACACTTGCGCGCGTGCGCACACACACACACACGGTGCAATAGTGCACTGGCTCTCTGTCTCCATGTCCCTTCTGCCTGTGTGCCTTGTCACATGGCTTGGCCTAGACTGAACACAAAACCCTCCTTTCCAGGGTTTGAGGTTCCTTCTCCAGAAGCTCTCCCTGAGGACTTCAGACCCACGAGCTCTTCCCCCGGCGCCCCAGCACACACTGTCCGTCGCCCTCTGTCATCTCCTTCACACCACTCAACTGTCACTTCTTGAGGGTGGTGTCTAAGTCTTTCGTTTTTGGAATTGGAGTGCTAGAGAGAGAGATTTGAGAGTAATATCTGATGTCGGCAGTAATTGCCTAGGAAAGCTGAGACAAGGCGAATGTATAGAGGGACGAGGGCAGGGCCCCAAGGACGACACTCTGGGAACACACCAGGATGTTTGACCCAACTCAATGTGGAAAGGGGATCAGAGGTGATCACTCCAGATAGAGTAGTTACTCTATCCTCTACTCAGAAAAGTCCTGGGGAAGATTTATTTTGTCAAGGGGGGAAAAAGCTGTATGGAGATGAGAAAAAAATAGTAAGAGGTCCTTGCCTTAATATATTAATAATTAAGATGAAGACAGAACAAGCATACATAAAAGGACATGAAAACATTGGATGCCCAATATTTTGTCCAATGTTTTAAAAGGAGCAACAAATAAATGTCGCTTACAGGGCAAATCTGCATGGAATTAACCAAGTATTTATTGAGTTTCTACAGTGTACTCGGTGTTGTCCAGAGCTGTTAAAGATGCCATAAATGAACCTAAGTCACCTGTCCTTGTCTCCAGAAGTTAACACTCCAGGAGAAGCAAGATTCACACACATGAAGACATTTGGGAATAAATCAATCACCAGGTGGGGAGGACCAGTTGATAAATGTCATAGGCGTCTGGAACACGGCTTCCAAACTTTGCTGTGCATATGAAATACCCTGGAGTCTTGCTCAAATGCAGATTCTGATCCAGTAGTTCTGGGGTGGAGCTCAAGAGTCTGCATTTCTCACATATTCTGATGCCATTGGCCT
This sequence comes from Ceratotherium simum simum, assembly GCF_057802395.1. NCBI lineage: Eukaryota > Metazoa > Chordata > Mammalia > Perissodactyla > Rhinocerotidae > Ceratotherium > Ceratotherium simum. The sequence continues at coordinate 29,147,625 of NC_141910.1, read as the reverse complement.
GGGACCCATTTTGAGTAGCCAGGACCTTAGTGAATGGAGAGAACCACGTGAGCTGGTGCATTCAGAGAAAGCTCCATAAACAGGAAGGCATGGCTGCATCTGAAGGCAGGGTGGACTGGACAAGGCGAGAGGGGCGTTCCAGGTGCGGTCCTGGCCTGAGCAGTGCCCTGGGGCAGAGTGAAGCTCACAGGTGAGGAGAACTACAGGCAAAGGAAGTTAATATGCTGGAACTGAAAATTCTTATCAGCCAGCAGTAAGAACTAAAAGGGACTAAGTTACGTAGAGTCTTAAATGCCACGCTGAGGAGCTGCAATTTATCCAAAAAGGAAATAGTGAGCTGGGGTGGCTTCTTGAGTCAAATTTTGCTGACACATTCAGGAAAAGTAGAAGAGTAAAGAATATACATCCATGCAGAAGATAAAGGGAATGAAGTACAGTTTCTCTCACTTCTTTAGAGATTCAGTTCAGCTCCTTAAGGCCATGTCCGCATCCCTGAGTCCTTAGCTCTAGGAGAGCTAAGTCAGATGACCCATGAACATGAGGAAAGAAACCTTCTTCTGTGGTTCTACAGAGTCTTTCTTTCTCTCTATGGATGTATAAACAATTCAACAGCACATGATAAAAGTGAAGGGAGGGGGGACCCACATTAATTTCCTCGAGGCAAACGATAAGCTGGCAGGTTTGGCTCTATGGAAGGAGATAAAAGCTCCAAACACAGCTGAATGACTCTTGGGATCCGAGCCTGGTACGGATGCAAATTAAAATAAAAACTATATAAACAGCAGCACAATCGCACCATTCAGGGCTCCTTCATTAGCAGCCAGCTCTCCAGTGCCATTGCCCACAAAGACAACTTCCCTTTCTTCTCCCTTCTAACTAATTTCCAAGCTGGTCAAGGAAAGGAGGTTAAGGACAAAAGCAGTTCTAATTGATGAGGTTCTGGGGAGAGGGTCGTTGGGGAGATTCATTTTATGTGTGCAAATCAAAAAGCAAATGTGATGTGTCAGACCAGCTGAAGACAGGCCTCCTGCTGGGGATTCTGGAGGTGCCAAGTTCCTCCTCTCAAGGCTTACCACCCCAGATAACAACCCAATGGTCACATCCACCAGCCCAGGCTTCCCAGTGCCCGATAGAGCCAACTTCCCAAAATGCTGCCTTGTGTAGGGGGACCCCATTCAACAGCCAGGCCCATGATGCAGCACCTCGCTACCATAGCAGCCTCTACCCTTTGCTGTAAAGCACAGAGTTCATTCATTGTACTATTATCGTGAAGCATCATTGCGGTGGGCAGTCATTGGGGTGAGGATACACAGTTTTACTAAAATCCACCTCTTATCGAATGCTCAGGCTCCAGGTGGGAACCACTGCTCACAAACCACAGGTTTCTCTCATTTTCTTCCCCTTTGGTTGGCATTCCTAATCTCCCACGCCACTCCAGAAACCTCTTCAAATGATAGAGCTCTCCATCTGTATCTTTCACCCCACATGCCTTTCTCTTCAGCCATGAAGATTTCTTCACTGTCCCAGATCCCTTCACACTCATCTCCCAACCCACGCTCCTCTCCAAGCTTGGAATTCCCAACTATTTCTCTGCTGTCCATCTACATCCTCTTAGCCTCACAAACCTCATGTTTTCTCATTTTAAAATGGGGCAATAATCCTTGCTCTACTCATCTCACCAGCTACTGGGAGACTCAAATGAAATGAAGGACAAGAAAGCAGCTATAAATGGCATATACGTCGTAACAGAAATGTCTTAATTGAGGCCATAGCACTGGACCATTTAGTGACTGCCAAAAATCTCTGTTTATTGGGAAATGAGACGACTGGCTTTTTCAGCCAATAAGACAAATGAAGATTCTTGCACATCAACACCAAAATGAACTTCCAACATTTTTAAGTGATGGAAGCCAAAACAGCCAAAGCAAGCCATCTCTCCCAGTGGCCCGTTAGTGGTTCCCCAGAGTGTGTCACCTGCATGTGCTTGGTACTCACTCTCTGCTTCACCCAATTTATGCTTCCAGCTGCACTGCTCTGATGTCAGGTGAAAGGGCTGGTGCCTGGGAGAGGGAAATACCAAAGAGAGTAGTGAGGGTGGGAGGATTTCTTTCCTCTAACTTTGAATGTTGCTTTACTTTGCCCCTCTAGGGAAGATTCCATCATTTAGAAAATGGACTGTGTTGTAGTCTAACTGGTGGCAGCTGCTGTGGACAGGGCACTGTTCTTTTCCAGCTTATATGCTAAGAAGTAAAGGAAGAGTGGAGAGAAGAGAGATATGCAAGTCCCGTGACTAGACTGCTCTTTCTACCCCTCCCCAGCTGGCCAAGTGGTCACTAAGCTGTATGGTTATTCTCTCCTTTTCCCAGCTGATAAGGATAAGGGAGGTATTATCTGCCACGGACAGCCCCTGACTTTAGGGGAGAACCCCAGGGCTGATGGTTAATAGCACATGACCCAGCACTATTTTTCTCAACCCTTCCAAGCCCTGGCTGCATCATCCTAGGCAATGTTGTTGAAAAGATAATAATGTGAGGTTGATATGCTCAGGTCTTAAAAGTCTTCCAAACTACACTCACATTACCACCTGTATTAGTTTCCTACAGCTGCCATAACAATACCACAAACTGGGTGGCTTAAAACAACAGAAATTTATTCACTCACACTTGTGGAGGTCAAAAGTCCAAAATCTAGGTATTGGCAGGGTTAGTTCCTTCTGGAGGCTCTGAAGGAGAATCCATTCCATGCCTCCATCAGGGCAATCTTTGACATTCCTTGGCTTGTGGCTGTATCACTCTAATTCCTGCCTCCGACTTCACATAACTTTTTCCTTTGTGTCTGTGTCCTCTCCTCTTCCTATAAGGAAACCTGTCATTGGACCTAGGGCCCACCCTAAGTCCAGGATGATCTCATCTCGAGGTCTCATCTCATCTTTGCATTACATCTGCAAAGATCTTTTTTCCAAATAAGTTCTCCTTCAGAAGTTCCAGGGGTAAGGACTTGGACATATCTTTTTTGGGGACCACTCTTCCACCCACTACAGCACCCAAACAGAGGGGTAGGGAAAAGATGAAGAAACCACACTGAGCCTCTATTCAAACCTTTAAGAATTCATGGGACAAGGTGGGGACTGGAGGTATTCAGTCAAATCGTGGTAGCAAGGGCCACAGGATACTGAATAGGCCTTCAGTTTGGCTGTAGTAGGGAAGAAGGAGCACTAGCTTGGGATCTGCCCTCCACTGAGACCCATAGAGGGTACTAGATGGCTGGAATGACAAAGTCATGAGAAAAGAGCCACATCATCAATATCTCTCCCCATTCGCCCCACCCCCTTCTTCCCACCTCACTGACCCCTGCTAGGTAACCAATGGATAACCCAAAGCTTTTTACCCTTCTGGGGGTGTGAACAAGGCAGCAGCCTTGGCTGAGCCCTGGAAACTCTCTCAGCAGCCTGTCCGTCCAGGACTTTGCCCGCCTGCCTTGTGGAGGTCAGCCAACTCTATCCACTCTGGGGTTGCTCAAATGACTGCACTTCCACGACTGGTTTGTGAACACAGGATTCGGCACTTAACTTTCTTCTGCTGCTGTTAACGTTTACAAAAGGAACAGCCTTCCAAAACTTAGTTAACAAAATCCAATTTAAGGGTCAGAAAAAGGCACACCAGGTACAAAAATTCTAAAAGTTCCTTTCTCCTAGAAAGAAAATATTGAGTGAATCACCATTTCCAAGTTTCAAAGGAACAGTTCCTTAAGTTATTAATGTCACGTTCCTCCAAGAAATCTCTGCCAATTGTGTAAATAAACAAAGATATGTCAGTGATAGTTACCAAGCCAACTTCTGAGGCCCAAGATGGTGGGCCTTTGGTCAAGGCCACGTCTATAATATACGTCTTGTTTTTCAGGCCTGGAGTCCATTAACAGTTGAAACTCAAACTTTTCCCCACAGTGCTAGGAAGAAGAGGTCTGGCAAATGTGGTCTGACAAAGTTCTGTGGGTGAGTTGAGGGGCTGAACTTTAGCAGGTCTTTGTTGAGTGTGTACCTTGTGTTGGTCACTCTGCTAGATGCTAGGGATATAGCCATGGACAGCAATTCAAACATGGCCCTGGCTTTATAGAGAGGGAAGAAGGGAGACATTAAATTGGCTATCACACAAATAATTGTAGTTGAGCTAAATGCTACAGAGCAAGAGTAGTAGTGTCATGGAGGCATACAACGGGGCACTTTGCACACCTAACAGATGATTTAAATGGAAACACAGAACAAAGGTACTTTGTCCCCATTGACAAGGAAATCTCCAGTGGGTCTCCTCTGAAGGGTTTGTACACACTCTCTTGCCCTCTCTCTCAAGGATAGTGGATGGAAGTGCCTGCCTGTCCAGGAGCTACAAGTATTTGAAGGAAATATTCAGACATGTTTTGGGGCTGTGTGTCCGGTAAGCCCAGAGTGGATCCTAGAGCCCCTCAGCGTGGGAAAGAAATGTTCTTGGAAAGATGAAAGAAGCAGGTCCCCACGGATGTGATCAGAAAAATAAGACTTAACCACCTCATACTTGTTAGGATGGCTATTATCAAAAAAGCAAAAGAACAAATGTTGGCAAGGATGTGGAGAAATTGGAACACTTGTATATTGTTGGTGGGAATGTAAATTGGTATAGCTGTTATGGAAAACAGTATGGAGGTTCCTCAGAAAATTAAAAATAGAACTACCATATGATCCAGCTATTCCACTGCTGGGCATTTATCCAAAAGCATTGAAATTAGGATCTCAAAGAGAGATTTGCACTGCCGTGTTCACTGCAGCATTATTCACAATAGCCAAGATAAGGAAACAACCTAAATATCCATTAGTGGATGACTGGATAAAGAAAATGTGGTATCTACATACAAAGGAATATTTTTCAGCTTTGAAAAAGAAGGAAATCCTGCTTTATGAAACAATATGGATGAGCCTCAAGGACATTATGCTAAGTGAAATAAACCAGTCACAGAAGGACAAATATCACATTCCTCTTATATGAGGTATCTAAAATAGTCAAACTCACAGAAGCAGAGAGTAGAATGGTGGTTGCCAGGGGCTGGGAGGAAATGGAAACAGGGAGTCGCTGTTCAACAGGTATAAAATTTCAATTATGCAAGATGAATAAGTTCTAGAGATCTACTGTACAATACTGTGACAATAATTAATACTGTATTATGCACTTCCAAATTTGTTAAGAGGGTAGATTTCATGTTAAGTATTCTTACCTCAATTAAAAAAAGATAGAAAGAAAATAAGACTTTAGACCAGGAGTTGACAAACTATGGCCTACGGGTCAAATCCGGCCTGCTGCTTGTTTTTGTAAATAAAGCTTTATTGTAACACAGCCACACCCACTCATTTATGTGTTGTCTGTGGCTGCTTTCGAACTACAACAGCAGAGCTGAGTAGTTGTGACAGAGACTGTACGACCCACAGAGCTGAAAGTCCTGACACCCAGCACAAGGTCATCTTGGTATTCTCCACATGTCTGTTCTTGGTGTTCTCTACTGGAGAACTTGAAACGTTTCTCTACTTCCTATTAGTCTGTCACTCAGTCCAGAGACTGGGCTTAGCATTATTTGCCGCAATTCTAATTCACACGCTCCAAGGTTGCTGTATTCAATAAGGTAGTCACTAAATACATGTGGCTATTTAAATGTAAATGAAAAGTAATTACATCTGGCCTTTTACAAAAAGAATTTTGCCACCCCTTGCTTTAGATTCCCCAGTGCTCTTAGCACCACACCAGAATGTCTCAAATACCTTTACCTGAACTGCCTTGGAGGGAGGAGGACCAAAACCCCAACAAAAAGTCCATGTGCTGAGAACATCAGATTGCACTCATAAGTACCTACTGTGAGCCCAGCTCTGTTTCGGAAACATCATTGCATTTAGCCCACACATCAACTTTGTGAGACAGGAATGATTATCCTCATTTTACACATGAGAAAACAGAGACTCAGAGATGTAAAGTAAGTTGCTGAAGTAGCAGAGCCATATATGAACTTAGATCTGCCTGTCTGTGCACTTCATCACTGCATCCAACTTCTTAAGTTGTCTGCTGCTTAAATGTTTCTATAGAATTCTAAGAAGAATTCCATCACTTTGGATAAAGAGAGGATCAGTAGGAACTATGCCAAGTGAATTCATTCTGCACAACAGCCGGTATCAGGCTGCCCCCATAGCCCAATATTACTGTGTTGGTTCCTTGGAGTCTTGGAGGGTCAGTTACCCTTTTTGAATTCTTGTAGTTGTGTGCTGCAGTAAGGGTGCAGGGAGGAGGGGACACTATTCAGAGGAAAGTTTGCTTTATTATAAAATCATCAAAGACCTCGTTGCTCCCTGCCAGTTTATTATAACCCCAACAATCACATTACAAACGTTCATGCTCCTCACTCAGAGGAGGGGACCAGGACTATGAGGCGGTTGGGGAAACCACATCAACAAAAGACAATTATAAGATCAGGGGATGTGCAGTTCAGAGAAGAAAAGACCTGCTGGAAACATGCTAGCTATGCATTATTTCTTTAGGAAGCACTGCCAGGTGGAGAAGAGCAGCCTTCTGTGTGTTCTGTCAGGGTTGAGAATGAAGACCAATAGTTGGAAGTAAAATGAAAGCGGATTTCGGCTCAAAAGTTGAAAGAACATTCCAACAATTGGAAATATCTAACAGTGGAATGAGCTATTGAGATGATGAGCCCACCTAACTCTGGAGATGTCCAAGCAAGAGCTAGAGATGTCTGTCAGGGATGCTGTGTATGGATTTCTGAAAAGTGTGAAAGGCTGGACTAGCTCACCTCTACAGTCCCCTCCAATTCAAAGAGCCCACAATTCTGTGAACAAATAGACCAGCCAGAGGACGACACTGGGGAAATCAGTGCTTTGAACCAAATTTGCTCTTTCCAACACCTTCCACATCCTAATCACAATATCTCACTAAAAGCTAGTGCCCATTTTCAACCAAGCCCCAGTAACCTATGGTCACAATCCAGGATTAATCAAGTATTTATGACATAACTATAAGAAGAACGATTTTTCAGTTTGTCAAGTGAAACTGTACAATCTCTGGCTTTGGAGTAGGCAGCAGGGAGTGGGTAATTAAGATAATATTAACTAATATTTGCAATAAACTTTGCCATTTACAGGGGGACCTATGATCCAATTAATCATCACAATCGCCCTGCAAAGGAAGCAAGACATGTTAGTCATTATCATCCATTTGTACAGTAAGAGGTTGCCTGGTTCTCCCACAACTGCAAATGGCTACAGACCTCATGAGTGACACCTCGAAGATGGTAGGGATCACGTTGGTAGACACCATTTTGATCAATGCCCTATGGAAAGCTGAGAGTTGAGGACTATTAGTTAAAATTTGTTTGTGGTTTTTATAATAAAGGTGGTCATTTTGGCACATGGAACCTGGCAGAAGTGAATACATTGCTCAGAACATCAAGTATTTACAGTATTTACTTTTTACGAGCCTACTAGCACTTTCCAGTGCTTAAATTATTAGAATGAGTTTCACATCCTGAGGAGGCATTCAGCTTGGGAGGATAGATACTGTATGAGGTAATTATCAAGGCTCATGTTCTTTAAATATGGCTTGTCATTACTGCTCATTGCTCACATCAGTGGTATTGGATTTTATATCCTGTTTTCCCATCAGGTCTGGAACTGAATCATCCCCTCTTCTGTCACAGCACTTGCCTTTGGAAGCTCCCAGAAGGAAAACAATATGCGCATGTCAGTTAACCTACGTGCTGATTAGAGGATGCTTGCACAAACTGTCACCTAGAGAAACCCTCCAGTGTTGTTGGGGTTCTATTAGGGTGATTAATGGGCCTGTGAATAACTGGAGATAGCCATCTTTGCTTCTAAAACTGGAAAACATCCCTCATCAGAAACATGCCTAATAGCATTTAAGGCAGACAAAGCTTTTAGGTAAAGAATTGAGCAGACAGATATGGGGTAAGGAAGGGGAGAGCTTTCCAGGCAGAGGAGCCATTTGAGTAAAGACAGGAAGGCATGAAAGTAAAGAGCCTCTTCTGTTTAACTAGAGCACAGAGTGTGTGCAGGGGAGCACAGGAGGCTGAGCAGGTGGCTTGGGACTATACTATGAAGTCCCTCTGATGGCAAGCTCCAGAGAGTACTTAATGCTGTAGTCCAGTGCTTGTCAAACCTGTATCAAAATCACCGGACGGCTTGTTAAAGCAGAGCTTGCTGGTCTCCATCTGCACAGTTTCTGATTCAGTGGGTCTGGGGTGGGGCCCAAGAATTTGCGTTTTTAACAAGCTGCCAGGTGATGCTGATGCTGCTGGTTCCAGGACCACTCTTTGGGAACCACTGCTGTAGTCATTCAAGAGCTGATAACTGTTTTGAGTAGGAAAGTGAGGTGATCAAAGCTGTGTGTTTACTGTATTTAATTGACAAATTTAAAGAGCAGATAATTCTGTGAGATATGTAAGGAAAGGAATTTGTAAGAGAAGGAATTAGGCCAGGTAGTGCGTATGTGTTCAGTGGTGCATTCTGATCAAAGCATCTCACTTTTCACCTAGCTGGCAATGGGGACTAGGGGAGATGAACCACATGACCCATGTTCCTCATAGAAGAAAAATGAAACATCAAAAGTTTTTTAAATTACCAGATAAAGCATGCCATTTATACAGCTCTAGAATGACGTTTTTAACACAAAAAATGTATTTTCTTAGTGTCTGTTTTTCTAAAGACACTTATCATGTTAGTCATCAATGACCTCATTGGCTGGCAGAAGGAATGTTTCATAGCTTTTCCTCCTCCACTCCTGATCTCCCAGGTGTGAAGAAGGAATGAGGGCTTACGAGATTTATTTTGAAATATCTTAAGTTTCATTTCCATCACAGAAATGGCAACTAGAAAAACACAGGAAAGGCCCAAAGATCTGCCTTGTCTAGGAAATTTGACATCGCCTTCCCTCTAACAGGAAAGTCAACATGGTCTTCTCGGCTAATCATTAATAAAGACGCTACCTTGATCAAGGTGAGAATTTGCTTTAGGGCAGGACAGAATGAATAAAGGGGGAAAGTTTTTTTTTTTTTTTTTTTACCAGTAGTAGGGATGGGAACAAATTAGTCTTAAACCCTATCCTATTGGTCTGGTTGATGTAAGAAAGAGCTATCACCATCCACACTGAAGTATTACTGATGATTAGAGCTTAATGCATGGCTTTAATTTATATTTTATCAAGGGGCTCCTAGAGGCAGGTGCCTCAATCCAGTCCAGCTGAAGAATATCATCTTCTGACACTGCAGAAGAGGTGCCACCCTGACCTCTAAACTGGAGGACCTGCCTTCTTTCCCTGGTTCTGCAACTCTGAATTTGGGCAGGATCTTATCATCTCTGGTCCTCAGATTCTTCATGTGGGAGAGGAGGGAAGTAGTTCCTGGTTATCTGTAGGATTCCCCCCACGCTGGTCTTCAGTGATTCTGTACCACCTGTGCTGAAGCTAGCTTTATGGAATGAGAGTGTCCTGAGCAGTGGTCATGGCACCATTTCCCCTGAACAGCTGGTTTTACCTGAATCCTGCTAAGTTTAATTCCATGGTGCCATTAGCATTTACCTCTGTGCTGGCCAGAGAAGCCCGGCATGGAGAAGTTTCAGTATAAACAAGTAAGAAAATGATCTGAGAAATGATGTCTTTGAACTAATGATCTGGTTAGAATGCTTAGAATGAATGAGGAAGGTTCAGTCCTCATCTCCCTGTCAGCATTATTGAGAGCATTTATGCCACAAAGAAACACAAACACCATTAACTACTTTAAGGGATTTCCAACGAGGCCACAACACGACTCTTCCCATTCGGATCACTAGGGTTGGCCAATCCCATACTCAGCTCACATTCAACGATTTCTCTCCTTACTCATTACCCCAACTTTGTTCACTCCCCTGTATTATGTGTGTATGTGTCACTTTCCCTAACCACTCCCCTCACATTTTGATTCTCTCTGAAAGCAAGGGCTATAGTTTGTTCTTCTTTACCTAATCTTCATTTTTTATACTCATTAAACTTAAGGAAACAATTAAGGGTTCAACTGTAATATCTTTGGTTCCTTATTCTCTACCCAAAGTCATTCCTGGAAGTCTAAGCTCCCCACTAAGTCCCCACCATTATCAAACATGCCCCTCAACTCCACTTCCCAAGAGGATGATGGTCTCGTCTGTAACGCTTCACTTACACCACAGGTGGAAGAGGAGTCCACAGAGCTCACTGCTGCCAGCAGCAGGAGACCAGGGCCCTGCCTCTTCCTGGTCTATTGCTCACCACATGTCCTCTCTTACAGTTCTTGCTCCTGTCTCTCATCATAGAAGCAAAAGCTGCTTTCTTCACCAGTGATAACAGTTCCTATGAGACTCCTCCCACCACCAAGGAAATCTAATATTCTCCATTTACAGCTTTGTCTGCAGGTGAGTAAGGCATGCCCAGGGCTAGACCAGAGTGTGTCGAATAATATCTTCCAATGTCTTACTCCCACCAAACATGAACTAATGTC